>NW_026623671.1:399977-438051 GCF_030028575.1 Malurus melanocephalus
AAAAAGAAAGAAATTTGAGTGAAGGTTGCTAAACTACTTATCTCCTCATCATAAGCTGTTAAGGAGACAGGCAGCTAAGCCATTCAACACCCTTTCTTTCATCTGTTCCTATGTTTTCCTCAAGCGCTTTGGATCCCACACCAAATTTTTGCCACTGGCATTTTCTCCTTCTACCTTCTGCATTTCATCTCCTGCATGATTCATGGCAACTCATGAAATGAAGCAAAGAGGAAAAATGACTGAGGGTCACTTCATGGCTAGACATGGTGTTTTTCCTTGTCCAAAGCCAGTAGACAGCACTTCTGGAGGACAATGTGAAAACACTGTCATCCCAGTGTGGTGCCTGGAAACACACTGAGTTCTTCATGCTCTGAGTACAATTCGTCCTAACGGCCCCTCTGGATAGTGATCCAGCTCATTAAATGAAAAATACTTAAATTCTGGAAAGATAKGATCACATTTTCCCCTACCTGTCCTTCCAAAATCTCATATCAAGTTATTGAAACTTTTTTTTAATAACTGTGCCAGAAAACTGACAATAGCTCAGATCCCCTCTCCCCATTTTCTTTACCTGGACTTTCCCTGCCGTGAATGATGCTGGGCCATTTCTGGGCCTGTTTCAGAATCTGACACTTTGGGATATCTCTCCTGTGCATTAAATTACATCTGGTTACACTCCAGAAATGCATCCTGCCAGGTCAAGAGTTTTTCTTCCCTGGGAATTAATTATGAAAAGTCTTCTCCTCCGACATGTACGACGACTCCTTATTTGCTGCCTGCATGCCTTTCACTTTCCTGTTTTTAAATGGGTTGGAAATGCTARCAAAAGAGATAATCCGCCTTTGTGGGTATTCCCATAATTAGCAACACACACATCTGGATGGAGTTTCAATAGTCCACTGTTATTCCAACAATTTGTAATCACACAGACTGTGTAGTGAACCAGCAGACCGGAGCATATAGCTTTTCATTATTATGTGGTATACAGTACCCATAATACACAAATAAACTCAAAACCTGCAGCAGCAACAATGACACATTCTGTGTGGCCTTATTCACCAAACAGCTCTCTAAGAAGTCTTTATCGAAAAATGCAACACATCCACTAATTATTCGGGGTTGTAAGTGGGTAGGAAGTGTAGGAAAATCTTGCTGCATCTGTTCAACATTCTAAAAAGCCGAGTCCAGMAGCATTTAAAGGATTTAAAAAATAAAGACTATAAAAACCAAGAGCTCAGAGCTTAGTTATGTGGGCAGACAGTACCACGTAGCGTGTAACAGTAGTCGATTTTACAGGATATGTAACAATACACACCAGCATAGCCAAAGGCAGGATCAAGCCCTTAAAATTTTATATTGTGATTCGTGCTCAAAGATTTGTTTCAGTGTGGATGCCATGACTCATATTCTCCATTCCCCCACTGCTTCATCCCCTCCTTCCCCACAACCCAAGCTCACTTTTTATTAAAATGCTCTGGATGCAGATTCGCTCGTTTAAGCCTGGTATTTATGGATTTCATCCTGTAACCTGTACTCACAGGAGCTACTCACACAAGGACTGTGAGACTGGCCTGTCTGGAAATGTTTACTGCAGGAAGAAAAGATGTCTATTCCTGCTCCTTGGCTGAAGCCTTTTCCTTTTAATGACAAGACTGACTAGGAAAYATCTCCCCAGCTTGCTTGGCCCCTACACAGCTCTACAARCAWCATATCTGAGYTCACMGTGCATCACAGACAGTGATGAACCRTTCCTAAGTGGTATTTCACAGRTTTCACAAGGTATCTCTACTAGTTGTTGACTACAAGACTTTTAAATAAAAAATTTAATATCAGAAGAATATGTGATTCACTTAATCAGCACTGTTTTTTTTGGGAAACAGCACAGGGCTGTAGAAAATTCCCATMTGAAATTTCTCTGAGTCAAGGTTTGCTAAAGGAGAGTACACATCAGTGAAATGTTTATTCACTGAAAGCCACTGCCAGGTGGGTGAACACAACATAATGGTGCTCAGCCTGGCACTGTGAGTCTGGAGCTCTCCCCATGGCTTTTGCTCATGTTCTATCTGAATCAAGGAAATAATTTCTAGTATTTATATTCTTTTCTTTGCTCATTTACATAATACAGAATTATTTAAAAGCAAGTGCAGGGTTACCTTTCTCCCCCCAAACCCTGCTCTGCATCCTCTGCATCCTACCCAAACAACTCTGAGTTTGGATGAGCTTGAGAAGGTTCATTTCTTGCAGAGGGAGTTTGGGTCCATTCTTGTTGTGGAGTCTCTTGGGGCTTTTGGTGACAAGACCAAAATAAATATAGTATTGAGCTTTCCATCATAGCCTGGGATAAAGAATATTTCAGAGCATTCTAAGAAAAGTATTTTCCCCCCTGTACTTCTCCAAATTCTGTGAAATGCTTTTTGATTGATGTTATGTAAATAAAGGGTTGTTAAACTGGGTTTTAGTAAATACTCCCATTGATTTATCAAAACTTGTGTATTTACACATTCCTTTTAAATAACAATTCTTCAGTCACAAAAGCTGATATTCACCAAAACCTGACGTCTGCACATGGCACACATTGTGGCAACATAAATCCACATGACAATTATCTGGATGTTTTGACTAGCTCCTAGTGTTACAGATCTAGGTGGCATTGACAAAAGATGTTTTCCAGCCAATCCCACACTTTTTTCAACCAAATACAAGCAAAGAATTTCTTCTTGTATGTGACAACACGTTCTTATTTCTCAAAGGTATTGTACAGCTACATTAATGCATGAGAAATGTGTTGAGGTGATGAGTTGAAAAACACAATGAAGGTGCCAATCAAAACTTAGAATACTGACAAACACTGAAGAAATTCAAACCTCCACACAAAAGCTGAAGCTCAAGGCCCATGTGAAATAAAAAAAAAAAAAATAAAGAAAATTTAACATAGCAAGAGTTATCTTTGATTAAAAATTACACTTTTTTGGTATAAACCCCAAGTTGTTTCATTTTTTAGAAGTAAAGTTACAATAAGCAATAAAATCTCTTGCAGAAACTGCAGACTAAGTTAATTTTGAATATAACTAAACAATATATCAGCGAAGTATTCCTTTCAGCTTCCTGGAGACTTGTATATTGCCAATTTATAATTAGTTGCAGATTTTCAATTACTTTCTAGCTAACAAAACAGTTTCATTTGCATTGTTTACTTGCCACTTAACTCAAATTGTACCCAAATTGGTTATTTTAAAATGTGACACAGATTTTCAGGGCCAAAGCAAATTCTATATATTTTAATGTAACAAGCATCTGTATTTCAGTCTTCAGTGATAAAAGTGTACAGGATTTGGCCAAAACTCAATCAACTCCATCACAATCTCAAAATGCCTCCTGTGCAATTTGTCAAAAGCAGATTTCTTGGCAACAACACATAAAACTACAGCAACATATAATGAAGAACATAATCTCGGAAAATACGCAAAGTTTGTTTTGTGTACTAATTGAAACTGGGAAACCACTGTAGGCAAATTTAAATTCAACAGAAGATCAAAGAAATTAACCATCAAAATACTCTGATTCCATGCTTAAATATAGTCCACTGCATTGAGTRTCATTCCTGACAGCCCCATGCACCAGAAGCACACTAAATTCAAGGTGCAGAAATTTGGGGGGGATTTTGACTGGAGGGATTTTATTTGGTGTTATTCAGTACCAGGCAGACCTCAGCTAACTCTGTTACCTGATACTCTTTATGATAATGCACCCTGCTAGGAGATTTAAGAACTGGCTGCCTGCAGCAATACCCTGTGCCAGGAGATTCCTATTACCAAGGGAGAGAAGTGCTCTCCACTCCCTCTCCTTCCACACTGACATTAAATGCAGGTGATTTTTGATTTCCAGCACAGCAAGTGCAAGCCTTTGACCAGCCTTTGTTGTAGCCCTCATTCYGTAATTGATCACCCTTCTCCTCTTCATATAACAGGTTTTATTTTTTTCTCATCCAGAATTTCCTACTCAACTCCTCTTAATTGTTCTGCAAATTTGTCCATCTCTGCTGGTGAAGTGGAGGACACCTGTTCCTGGGGCAAGACTGTCCCTTGATGATAAGGCCACACCCAGCTTGGAGCAGACTTTTCTGTCTTTCTCTGCACCTGGAGGTGCCCCAACAGCCCCGAGTGGGACAGCAAAAGTGTCACTGTCCTGATGAGTTACRACAGATTCAGGGCTTGCAAGTTTGCTCTGAACTTATGCACCTTTCTGTGACATTTATTTTACCTTTTCCATGAAAAACCTTACTCAAAATTTTATTATCCAGACTGGTCTGGGTTTGCAGAGCTGCTGCACAATTTCTYCTTCTCCTCCCCAGCCCTACCTGAGGCCAGAGCTGCCTTGGCCASGGAGTGCCTTGATGCCATCCCCAGCAGAGACCACAGCTCCACCGCCGCCAAGGCTGATTGCAGTAAACGGGCACATACGCCGAGTTCAAAGGATGGACAAAACTTCCCTGGACATTTTAGACTGAAATTCGTTTTTGTTCTTGGATTGGGGCTGGTGTGTTTCAGGAACTGCACTGGTTTRGATTAGGKGGTGCAGAAAGCAGATCATGTTTTTTTCAGTGGAGAAGCATCTTTTGGGGGAAGCRTTATTGCTGTTGTTCCCTCTGTTTTGCTGTTTCTTCTCCTTTTGAATAGAGCATGATAGCACCAGAGCAGTCTCCAAAACACAGATACTTAATATTAACCTACAGTATTTCCTGGGGAATACTACTTAATCATATTCTATGCACAATAGCAATTTATTAAAATATGTATGTTAAAAATAACGAAGTCTACCATTCCTAGCTGCACTCCTGAACAGCCATTATTGTCTCCTTCCAGCAGTAAGAAATGGGCATTTAATCTTACTTTTAACTTTCAGTCTTTAAATCAGTTTTAAATCCATGACAAGACTTTACATCCTACCCCATTGTTAGCAAGATTCCTTAATTGCCTCCTTTAAAAGACTTTATCCAATCCCTTTGAAAGTTTAAATAAATTATATCCACTGGTTCTCCTTTATCCATTATTTGTTAACTATTTCAAAGAAATCTGAGAGGCTATAGAAATCGTGCTGATTTGTCCCCATCACATTATCCTCATCTAGGTCCTTTATAACTTGATCTTTAATCATTCCTTCAACCATATTTCTTTACAGCGAGGCACCGCCCAGGTTTATAATTTCAGGGATCGCCCATAACACCTTTTTAAAAGGAGGGGAACAATGTTGATCACCCTCTGATAAAACTTTTTTTTTTTTTTAAATAACATGCTGCAGCCATTTGCCAGTTGCTCTGTTACCAGCCATGGTTGTCTCCATTTATGGCCTCTAGGTTTGAGACATATATATATATAAATATATATATATACAGATATATTTAGGGAGAAATTTGGCAAAGCTGAAAAAATCTGCAAGTGGTACACACCTTAGCAGACGGTGTTGTTCCAAATGCATCCGGGACATCCCCATGGAAGATCCCCATGAAAGATCCCCATGGAACAGCCCCAGGGAATGTCCCCATGGAACTCTGCTTTTGCCATTGGTTCTCTAGGGAGCTGAATGCAGGTWATGTTTCCATCCTGGCATTTAACTCCCACAGAGGATGGACTCACACTTCCACTGAATGAGAAAACCTCCTGTAACACCRAACCACGCCCTTCCCTGAGGATCCGCCGTGGGATCAGTCAGCAGCAAAGGTAAGCCTTGCAAAACTCAAAAGACAGTTGTCTCAGGGGCTGGTGCAAGAGGAAAACTAACTTTTGCAAGAGAGGAAAGTAACAGTGATTATGTATCACATTACCAATAAACAGCAACATTTATTTCTTGAGGTTTAATTAATAATTGAAATAGGCATATCCAGACCTTTGTCAGAGAGTCAGTGGGACAGCTAAATAAGGAAGCAATATATGTATACATAAATATATATATACTTAAATTTTACAATACATAAGGCATGCAGATGCTATTTTGACAAGAGAGTGAAACCTAAAAACCTAGAGAGCTRTTCCTCTTGAGTCTCCTCCAAACTCGTATCATTGCCACACAGATCCAATTATCTATTACAAATTAATTCTTCTAGTCCTTCCAGCACATTTTTTATCCCTTTGTCTCTGTCAGAACGCTGCTGTCACTACTTGCAAAGAAAACCAATGGAGGAGGTATTTCCCCATTGCCTAGTGATGCAAACAAATAATCTAGCTTTTCTACACTCCCCTGCTCATCAAGCTGAACTGRGTTTGACAACTGGAATGTATTAATTAAACCCTTGCACATTTAAGGGGAAAAGAGTCACTCYGCCAAATAAAATGGGACAATAATGAGGACAGCATTGGAGCATCTCTCCTGAAAACTTGCCACATTTCTAGACATGCCTTCATTCAAACACTCATCCTTCCCCCTCCCCCAGGATCACCAGCTCGGTGTGAAGTTCAGAAACAAGGATAACAGCAAACAGCAGAGGAGATAAATGGGAACAGTGAGTRTTTTTTAATTTCCCTTATTAATGACATGAAGAATTGGCTCTTTTTGAAAGGATTGTGTGTTATTCATCCCACTATTCATAGGAAGCAAAAGCATTGAGACTAAGGAAGGGGTCCACGCTGCACCATGCAAACACTCAGAATCACAGCATTTACCATCTCATATGGGATCTCAACAACCTCTTCTGGATTTCACAAATTCCTTTCTCTACAGAGTGCCCCTTGCTTTTGTAGAGTCAAATGCAACTGGGGCAAACACTGCTTGAAGGCTCAACAAATGGACCTTGGGGCATGGCGGGAGGAGAGAGAATACCCCAAATTCTCTTTCCTGCTTTCAGGACCGGGGTCAGGACTCCAGTTTGGCACTGCAATCCAGGCAAGCTGCAGGTGGCCACCAGGAGCCATCGGTGTCATTGTCTGGTGGCCATAAAGAGAGAGCCCTGTCACCACACCCTCCAAAAGCAGTGCATGGCAGCGTTTTCCAGGGACAGCCTGGAAGGGAGAGCAAGGCACCAAACCCTTGGAAACAACTAATTGCTTGAGAGAGAGACTATAAACTTAATAAGTAGGCCACACAGATCACGTCTTTACCACCAACACRTTGAACCATTTATAAAAAAGTTTTGTAATTCTGCATAATTAAGTCTTTTAATAATGTAGATTTGAAGACTACAGAGCCACTGCACTTAAGGTTGATGCTATTTTAATTACACAGAAAAGACATAATTTGGGAAGAAGCCTTGCAGTTTATTACATTTACTTCTGTCAAATAACTTATAATTGTGTGCCAAGGTGCCTGAGAAAAGTATTGTGGGTTTTTTGCTGTTTTTAAACAGCTTATGCCACTCGAAAAGGATTACTTCCTTTGTAAGTTGCTGTTTCAACTGAAAGGTAGCAATTAATTAAGCCATTTACATAAAACTGTCTTGGATCAGCTACCTACAAAGATAAAGGCTGAAATCTATCTTCTAATTGAACAAATAAAGTTTAAAAAATAAATATATGTTGGTAATTATCTGTAATAATACAAATTAGGAAATTTAGCTGATAAAATGAATATGTCAGAAATTAAGACTAAATTCTTATCATCCAAATTGAATAGGAACAGTCTATCCAAAAAACATTCTTCTAATTTATCTTTCATTTATTGTCAAATTACACATCTTTGTATTATTTGATGTCTTGCCATATCACATGATGCAAATRGAGAGGAGGTGGAAAGTGTCTCTATTTCAAGGGATGTACTTATTCTGATCAGGGCTTTTTTTGTCTTTTTTTTTGGTTTGGGTACAGACAGGAGAGAAAGGAAAAACCTCTGCTTTTCACAAATTGTCATTATACACAGCAGGAAATAATAAATGACWTAATTTAGCAAAATAACCTGGGGTGCTTCAACACACACAATCAAAAGTAAACTGTTTATTTATCTAACTAACTGTATGCAATTGATACAAGTTCATAGTATACTAATATATCAAGCAAAATAAAATAGGTGTGTCTTTTACTGCAATAGCTTTAACAGCAGAAACACAGCTTAGAGCAAAATCATGGTTTCTCCAGYATTTTACTGCAGTCTATATTTTTTTCCTCTATACTTAAAAGAGGAAATTGTACAAAAACATCTTATACCAGTGGTGAAACAGATCTACACCAGAGATTTGCATTGCTGCAGCTACAGCAGCACAGACAGACGGACCCCGTGCAAAGCAATTTTTACATCCAACCTCCAGCACAGAAGGTGGTTTCTCATCCTCCACCTGTGTGGTGGCTCAGCTGATTAATGGTCTCACTGTGACAGCTGCTACACATGCAAAACTTGCACTGAAGAGAGTGGTGGGGCTTTTTTTGTCTGCATAATGACTCGAGGACACAATTCTGAGTCATATCTGAGCCAGGTCTCTTCCTTTCCTAATTATTGCATTCTTTGCTAATGGATGGGATAGATTTTCTTCCAATATATCTCAACCAAGTGTTTCTCACCACACATAAATCAAACTTGTAATATAAAAGCTTAATCTGGAGAGATTTTGTGTTAAAGCTTGCTCTGTCTCCAGGCAGTGATTCAGAACCTCAGGAGCAGCTGAGATTGTGCATGACACACATTGTGCCTGCACTCACCAAACCAGATCTCTCAGACTCATGAAAATATTTATGCACACACCTTGGAGTACTCAATGGGAGTGTACATCTAATAATAACGAGCACAATGGTAAAGGCTCACAAGATCAGGACTCGAATCAGTAACAGATTTCATCTGAAAACACCCCAATCTCATTTTTTACTGCTGACCAATAATGGGATGTTCAGTCAGRATTAGGGGGTTTCTACATCTGGAAACATCTGTGCAGGCAACTCTTCAGGGCAGAGGACAGCACTCCCGCTGGGTTTATGCAGAGCCTCCAGGCTGTGGGCTACCCTTTGAAAATCAAAACAAATACCTGGCAAATAATCATTTAGTGAAACGTCTACTGTGTGATTCTTAATTGCTGTACCTCAAAATTTTATAACATTTTGTGAAATTATTTGAACTGAATTACTGAACTAAATAAAATTGTCTTTTTATTTTACCTATACAGCAGACTTGGTCCTTGTGTGCAATTCCACCACCTTCCAGGTCCACAGCTGAGCACCTGTGGTTGTGATTTCTTCAGCTCCAGTCTACCACATGCGGTAAATGTGACATTTACTGAGGCATCTTAGAAACCAAATAGAACATCTCTTGCCCTGCTTTTATAGTGCTTCAAGGAAACAAAATAGGATATAACGATGGAGAGAACTGCATATCTAACTTAATAAGCAAAAACTGAGCACCTTTAGAGATCCATCTTTGCACAAACACACAYCTGAACCAAAGCATAAATACAAAGACCTAAGTCCACTACAGAAGATACCGTTCATGAATGTATGTTATGTAAGAGAATGTGTCACTTCCTGATGTAATCTTTACTATTAGTCTAAAATCATCAGTCAAACAGGATGCAAAAATCTAAAACAATCCAAGAAAAAAAAGCCCTGTTTTCTGTTTCTCCATCCATCCTGTATGAGTCACTTATGTTAGCATGATTAATTAAATATGGTTTGGTCAACAATAATCTGCTTTTGCTTTCATCAGGAAGCTCATCTTTCCACCTTTGCCTGTGGCTCTTTTATTGTTCTCCACCTCTGGTTCTRGAAAATGGTACAGCTTTGCAAAATGCTTGGAGATGTTTCATCTGTGGAAGATGCCATGGTGAATAAACCTCTACATTGCTGCACTCTACAYGTGTCAAAAGTGAAGTTTCTTCTGCCACTAATGACAAGGATCTTCTGGAAGAGACAAGCCTAGCCTGAGGAGTTATTCAAAGGCTGAATGCTGTGTTTAAAAAGGTCCACCGTTGGCAGAAAACCTGATTTGTTCTCCTTTGCAGGAATATAATAATTTCTAATATTGAGATTGATTCGAACAAGAGAAAAGAACTCTACCACAGTTAGATTTTTTACAGCTAGGTTGGTAACTTTACAAAAAGGTTAAATCACTGCTGCAAATGTGTAAGGCTGCATCTCCAGAGTGGTTCATTTCTCTGAAATCCAGCTAGAAAATGGCCATAGATAAACAATTCTGTTTTAAGGAAATTTTTATTTTTGTAGCTCTTGGATCATTATCTAGATGTATCTATTGAGTTATAGGAAAGAGATGGTCTTACAAAAGAAAGATCATTAGCTCTGAATTGCTCATCCTGTTGCTATTATTTCCATGATGCAACCACCTCTGGCAAATATACTTGAAACTACGTCACACTTGTCTCCTCCTGAGGATGTAATGCCAGTGAAAGTTTGCTGGTGTCTGCAAGCTGTTTCCTTTTGTGCTCATGGCACAGGTAGACAGGAGTTAAAAATTGCCCTATTGCCTTTACATTAAAATGAGCTTGAGGAATCAGTTCTGGAAATTATAATTCAGTTTCTACTTCTGCTTTGCCCCAGATGACTTAGACATTACCTCATTGACAAGGATCAGAAAGAAACCACTGTTTCAACTTGCCGAGCCTGTGGCTAGAAGTGACATTCTGAGTCTGATCTTTAGCAAGGATCCCTRAGTAAAAGGAGATATAACTAATTACTAATCCCTTGAGCTGTCTGGGCTATAGATGGCACCAACATACACTATTTATTTATTTGGATGAAATTCTGTGTCAAAATATTTCAGCAGGACCACAGTGACCTGGCAAGATACTACAGGGATGGATGACTTAGATATGCCACAGATCAGACAGATATTCTTAGCAAGTGTATGACTCTCAGAATGTTAAAACATACGAAGCTAGTTATCAAAAAGCAAAACATATCACAGATTTTGTTTCTGATTTTTTAAAGTTTAAGAACAGCATGTAAAGAAACAATATTGCAGAGTCTTAATTTTTCATCAGCTAGCTCTATTCCTAATTATTCCTATATTTTCTCCTCTGCAGATGCCAAAGATAAAATAGAAACGTAATTAAACGAAAAGCAAGGAGGAGATGTCCTGAACCTAAATGTGTCTAAGATAACCTAGTTTTTGGAATCTAAACAAATGCCTCTTTAAACATTTCTTCTGCAGTATGCCTCACTTGGAAGCATCTTCATTTCCATGTGAAAATCACAAAATTGAATCCCTGACACCAATGCAACTAAGACCTCAAGAGCTTTTCTTCCTTAAAATGTACAATCATTTCTCACTAGCTGACACTAGCTGTTGACCTGCGTGATTTGTTATCTTCAACATAAAGTACACAAAAAGCTTTAGAAATTCCACATACAGGACCATCTGGTTAGTGTTACCCCATTTATTCCACTCTTTTTCCATTAAATGTTTGAACCAGAAGTACACGAAACACTAATAATAAGTARAATGTTCAACAAATGCTAATGACTGACTATTACTTATCACATTTTTCATTCTAAATTCCTCACGGAAGAAATCCATTTGTTTTCAGAAATCTCCACCATTAAGAGAATTTTCTCACTGGCCTGAGGAACTGATATTTGTTCCTTTTCATAATCCTTGCCAGTTCTGTGTGTGCAGGATTCAATCACAGGAGTTGAAATGGTGCACATTTTCTTTCTGCACATCTTACAGCTGTTAAAGTCGTGGACAGGACTGTCCCATGTTTCTTCATGTGCTGAACAGGAAAGGCATGTGCTGGCTTTTGAGCCCATGGCAAACAACAGTCTGTGCCCAGGATTCTGTGTACAGAATCCTTCTCTACAGTTCACACCTGGAAATGAGGGGAAATCCATTTTCTCATCCTTCAAATATTTTCCAGGCCCGCATCAGCTTGAAAATCAATTATCTTTATATGATAAACCAGAGGAGAAAGGGGCACAAACTCATCCTRTTCTAGAAAAGGCAACAGCTCCACACTTATTGTGCCCTCCTATGATCTGATAGATCCAAGATCCTGTTCCTTAATTCAGACTGAAGATTCACATTTCACATTCTGTCTACTGCCTCTTCCAGGGAAGSTGTCTCAGTTTCTCCTGTTGAAATCATTCATTTCCAAATTACAGTTACTCATCAAAGCAGGCATTTTGATCCTCCCCCCACAGCTCCCCCAGACACAGCCACATGACCATTTGGATGGATGAGAAAAGGGCAATGGACACTAGGTGTGTATATATCTCTTTCACTCTCCTTTTGACCAGAAACTCTTTGTCAAATATAGTACAAAAATGAAAAATGGCAGTTGTGTAGATAGTTTTTTAGATGGGGAGGATGCATGTCTAAAAATTCTTTCCCTGTCCAYGCTGAAGTGCTACCACTCCCATCTGTGCTTGTGGGTGTATCAGATAGCATCCACAGGATTCTGAACTTTCCAAAAAGGAGAACTGAATATTCAGCAGGTCATCTCAAAAATTCAGTGCTCGAATCAGACCAAAAGCCAGAACAATTCCCAGCCATGGGTTTGGAGAAAAGGATGTGTTCCAAGTCAGTGTTTTATTCTAYCAGTCAGCAACTGTCCCTCAAGCCCCTCAAACCCTCAATTCCAGGCTGAAAAGAACAACTGAAGCCCTTGTGAGGAAGTGAAGCTGCTCACACATCAGCCAACACCTGGAGCAGGCGAGTTATTGTGATTTTGAGAGCCTGGTTACCCTGCAGTGCACTGACAGGATCCCACTGACCCAGTCAAGAATGGGCCAGAGATCTTGTGCAGCCTCGTTACATCRAATAAAACATATTTGAGATTGACTCCACTGCATTTACCTGCATTATAGGAATGTATATAACATGCATTCAGGGGAGAAATACATTCTAGGAGCACACCTATGTCCAACATGTCAGTGAACATTTTATAAACTTTTCATATTTACAACAAAACGAAGTGTTAGACTCTTGAACCAASAGTAACCCCTCACTGGGTCTATAAATATAACAAGAAAGAAAAAAATACAAACAGRATRATACAAGGCTTGAGAAACTCTTAARGAAACTGAATCTCCTTTTATACCATCTCAGGTTCATCCTTTCAAACACCATTATGAATTAAAGAGCTACAATGAATTTTGTCATGTTTGAAGCAACAATACTACATTTGATTCAAGAATAATCAATTGCGACCTATAATAGCAGCATGCCAGCTTTTTTAAATTAACTGACCACAGCTAGCAAACAGCTATTAACATGGTGACTGTGTGGGGATACAAAGATATGCAGTGTCTGTGCTGCTGAACCACAAAGTATTTTTAAAAGAAGAAAAAAATTAAAGAGGATGACCTCCCCTTCTCCCACAGGCCACTAAGACAATGACCTTATTCAATCTTTACAGTCTTTTGTGCTTCTTTATAGGAATATTCCACCAATTTCCAAAATTATAGCTTGGTGGTTGCCTTCWTATGATTTCTGTGTTAAACAAACGGCAGTGTTCACAACAGGGTTAAGCGTTCTGTTAAATCAGTGATTAGTGCACCCTTGTATATTTGCCACACGTCAAGACCATCACACATCTTTGTGATTGATTATAAAACCCTCTGTGAGTATGTGCAGCAATAAGGCCACCCTGACATTGAAACATCCAGGCACAGTTTACTACTCGCTGCTAAATCTATCCATTCACTGGGATTGACACCAACCTTTTCCATTTTCTCTCCCTAACAAACTGCAGATGTGTCTTCTGCGCAGGAGACAAAAATAAAATCTTAAAGGATGACCTTCAGCACAGCAATATGGCCACGAGCTGGCAGTGGCCACGGGAGCAGCAGTGCTGGCYGAGCTCTGCCCAAGCAGGATGGACACACCAGTGACATGTCCCAKCCCAGGACAGGGTTGTGCTCCTGCTGCTCCCACAGCCCAGATCATCTGTTCCAGCCTCTCCATCAACAACAGATGGTTCGTATAAGCATACAGTACAACTCAGTTTTGGTTGGTTTTTTTTTTTTGTTTTTTTTTTTTCAGATTTTGAGGAATATGGTTGCCTAAGGACAGATATGTGCTTTGCTATAAGACTGCCTGGCAGTAAACACCCTCTAAAAAAATCCAGCAGTATTTTTCAGAAGCAAGTAACGAAAATTGCACAACAGAGGACAYAACAAACCCAGAGTTTTTAACAGACTGAGAAATCTGTTAGGCTGAAYTTTAAATGAATATGATAAATCAATAAAGCAAGGATTCTTGTGTCATTCTTAAAAAYAAAACCCAAAATACAAATGACGAGACCAGTGACTTTTTTTTTCCCCCCCAGCAGAAAAGTATACTTTTGTCCTATTTCCTTATAATAAATAGCATTCTTTGGGCTCAAGCAATATAACTGTTCACCTCAAAGGTAGAGGCCAGGCTTAAGAATTTCYAGCAATAATTCCTGAATTTCAGAAAGCAACTGTGAGGAACTGGTTATGATGAGGATACATACAAAGCCATCCTTACAATGCACCTCTTCCTTCTGCTTATTGAAAGAGCAGCTTTGGAAAAGCTTGAAGAATTTTTTTTGATACTGGCATTTTCTTTGCTCATCACTTTGACCATTGTTACTCCTCTTTGCTATGGTTTCCCTTTTTCTGTTATATAAACATAATCTACTTGATTTTTCTTTCAAAGCATTCTCAGCCTAATCCCCTCCCAACCTATTCTCATTCATTTATTCCAGAGGGGAGAGCTCCCACCTCCAGTCAGCCCCTGACAGTAGGCTCCATCACCCATTTGTTACCTTTTCAAGCAAGGATCTTTGTGCTTTCTCCCCTGCTGCCCCCATGCTTGGGTAGAGCTCCTTGTTCATGTCCACAAAGCTGCCTCGTTATCCTCCTTCAAATCCCCTCTCAAACCTCCTCTTAGCTCTGATGCCAGAAAAAAAGCTTGACAATGGCTGTGCTGCTGCAATATTGAGCCCACTACCTATGAAGCCGACCTTCTTATTCACTCCTCATGCTTCCCCATCTGCTTATACCCACCTGTTGTCTCCTGTCATTGGGCTTAAAATTTATCAGAGGAGAAAGGGCTAAATCAGCTTGAATTACTCTGCCTTTGCTGAGAACGCATATTCCTGTCAGCTGACACGAGGCAACTTGTTACCCTGAGAAAACATCTTTATATGCCTCAGCCATCTGGATGTAAATCCTCCAAAGGGGGCAACTCTGCTCCATGTTTGGATGCTGCCTGAGGATCCTGGTCCTGGCTATTTCATGGCCCAAATGGATGGATATGTAACAAGGATTATGTTTGCTCTTCCAGGCACCCAAATGTGTTACCATATCCTGGGAGCCTGAGTTTGGCAGAAGACAGAAAGTTTACTGAACAGCTAAATGAAATATGCGTCAGCCTCTCAAAAGTATTGAGCATATGGCCATTTAAATATGACAGGCCAAATTCTAATAAACATTTAAAAATTTGGGTGATAGACATATACAGCTACAAACTACCTGGTTACCCATCCAGTAACACAGTTACCACGAGCAGGGGGTTAACAAAGCTTTACTTCAGTAGCAACACCATCTATCTCTACAAGGCTGCCTCCTCTCCCACCCTGTTGGACAAATAATGGAGCAGCACCACTCACCCTCAACAGCCTCATAGGCAGGATTAAAACCTACAGCTACTGTGAAATTATCTTGTTAAAAAAACTACATTTTATTTTACAGATGAAGTGGCTTTTGAGGGATGCTAACAGAAGCAAATTGGTGCTGTGCAGGGAAGGAAAGAAGACTTCCTCTGAGTGGGGGAATCAAGGCTCTGAGTCATTCAAAGTATAGGAAAACATCTTTCATTAAAACCATCAACCCAATTTTCAATCTGTCATTTAGTTAAAAAAAATATTATTCTTACTCCAAAAAGAAATACGTAGCATTCAAAAGCAAAAATCTCAGCATTTGTCCTAGCTTATTGTCTGAGGGTGAGCCTTGAATTCGYCCTTGCCTAGAAATCCCTTTTAGGAAAGTGTGGGATAGGTTTCTTCCCTTTAAAAAAACTCACAACTTTTACAAGTATCCCAGAGGCTGCAGGGTAATGTTTTTCATTAACTGGAACATGCATTTTCAGAAGTAAATCTGCATGCTTTTTTTCTGGCAATAATTAACAAATTATTGTATATAATTTTTTTAAAATTACTCCCCAGATAATGACTTTTCTGTTAGTTTACACCAATGAATACTGCCAACCTGTTTGTTTTTAAGAACAAAGCAAGAAGTCCAAAGCCCATTGCTGCAAGCCATATTTCCAATCCCTATCTTCTGCATAGTTTTGAACTATRAAAAAGAAAATCTTTTTCTAAAACTTAATATAGAAAAATGAGCATGACCAAAACAGCTTCAAACCCCAATCTTCAAATGAAAGTGCAAAATGAATTTGAAACTGCAAATGAAGTAACATTTGTTTCAGTAAACAGCAATTTGTACAGATAAGGTTATTTACACAAGAGCTCAACACATTTTTTCCATCTGTATTATTTGACAAGATGGATCCAAAATTCAAGAAAGTTAAAATTGAATAAACAAGGGTATCCRTATATTTAAAAATCCATTTCTTTTGCTACTTCACCTAATGCAAAATCAGCCCAATGCAACTGCCATTTTAAGGAAGTCTTACAAAGTTTGAATGAGCAAGTGTACTTCATTATAAAAGATAAAAGTTTTTTCTTCCCTACAGTGAAAACAGGTAATTTCAGAGGCTGTGGCTTATAATTATTCACTGCTGAAAGGCTTTTAAAAGGTCCATATTGAAAACAGTGACCCCCAGCTTCCCCTCAGAATGAATGGAGGTAAAAATTCTCATTTTGCTGGAATGCTGGTTGATAACTGTTAAGCAAAACATGCATTTCTTCATTACAGTGCGGTCTGCAGGTTCATTTAAATAACAATATCATCCAGCATAAAAGTCACAAAAGAATTATCTTGCAATTTCAATACRCTGAAATGTATTATTAGTGCTAACAATGGGCACCTTGAGTAAATAAATGAATGTCTGTTATTGGCAGCATTACTTCCGACTATTTAGCTTTATGGAATATCAAACTTTATAATTCAACACCTTGGTCAAGAGTGTTTGCTGGTGCAACTTTTGAACTAGAATAGACATTTTTTAATGTCTCTCCAATTGCCTCTTCCTTTCTCCACTGTTACCAAGAAAGTAAAAAAAAAATACATTGCCCAAGCACGGGGAGCACTATTGTGTCCTTTTGTGAGGTATTTAAAAAGCCACCTTCATACTGTCATTATTTTTCATGACAAAAAAACCCTAAATATGAAAATTAGATTTTTTTTAGAAAGGTATCAATTTATAAATTATATCAACAGTATACAAAACCCATCAACAATCTTTTCTGACCTGCAAATCTCATAGGTCTCAGAGAAAAAAAATAAAATTAAAATTTTAGATTCTTATTATTACAGGAAATCATCTCTATCTYAAGAGACCCCACCCRGTTCATTACCATGAAGACAGAAATMAYAGCACAAGAGGKGCACAGCTTCTGAGATGGATTTGGTGCCCAAAACCAYGCGATGATGGCGAGTGTTCCCTAAGAAAACATTCCCACTGCGAGCCTTCAAATGGCTCCAGGAGGAGCAGGAGGGGCTGTGTTGGTTATCAGAGCTCACCCCACACCTGGCTTTTCTTTTGTGGGGCTCCCTGACTGCTGCTGAAGTTTTCAGGGTGGGAACTCAGCCTGGTGCACCCACCCCACACACACAGGGCTCATCCACACTCCAGGCTTTTCCCTCCTCCCCACTGCTGGTGATCCAGATGGAATCCAGTGATCCAGAGACGACAAGTTCTGATGCGGTCCCTGCCAACACGGGTGACCTGTGATTTATTGTGACATTGACTGTGGAGCTTTCACACAGCTCTCCCTCTTGGTGATGCTCTCAGGTTTCTCTCAGCTGCCTTTTGGATGTGCCAACCCTTGGGTGCTCCCCTTTGCAGGATATTTCTGCCCCTCCAGCAGAGCTGATGCCACGGAACGGATTGCTCGGTGCAAAGTTGGCTGCTCAGTTTATTTTACCAACAAAGGTTAAGTTTGATTTAAGCCTCCGGTCTTTGCGCTGAAATAACTGAAACAAACTCCCTCCCATTTGATTCTGTCAGGTTTGCTGTAGGGTTGGCAACCTCAGGCAGATGGATGGGATGGACAGAAAAGAGATGGTAGTTATACACCCCAGCTATATTCCTTGGGGTGCATCTGCCAATATCCTACACCCRCTGAGTCTGTCACTCACTTCTTCACATCCAACATATCCACTAAAGMGGATACTCAAAAAATCGATCACCTCACATGAAAATGGCATATTCAGCTAAGCCTAAAGAAAGAAAAACCTTCCCCCAAAAGACAATGAATACAACCAAGTTGTGCAGCATGACTTGTGCAAAGATATTTATACCATTACCATGAGGACTGATAAATGGATGGAGACTGCTGGGATATGCCGAACCAAACAGCAGCTTCAAAACATGGTTGTTGTAAAACATTCCCTTCTTTTATACCACCATAGAAAGGGTGCAGTTTGTWATTCAGGAAGACAAAATTGACTTATCTTCACAGATCTGCAGGTAAAGGGAATGTGGTTCTGTTTAACATTAACTACATTGTCTTCATGGCCATATGCAGCCTGGCACAGAATCAGCCTCAAATGATTGCAGAGTTTGTAGTGACTGACAGGGCAGAAGTCAGTCTTGTAATTAAGGCAGCATATTCASATTCAAGAAATGCAGGTTTGCTTTCCTTGCACCACCTTTGGTAGGTTACAGTCTGTGCATCTGCAGCACATGGCAAAGATAACTTTACTCTCTTCTCCCATTCTTTGCCTTGACAACCAAGATTATTAACTCATCAGCGCAGAGAATTTCTCTTAATTTGTGTTTACACAATAATTTGTACAACATGGCCCTAATTTCAGATGGAGACTCTATACACCACTATACTTCTAAATAAAGCCTGGCTCGATTTCTTGAAGTCTACAGAGCCAAATTACAGCAATTCATTTAAACAAATTGAAGGAGGGCTTGTATATGGGAAGACAGAAAGGGACTGAACATGTGGTTCGCAAGGGGGAGTTTCTTGTGCTGTTAATCCAATTCCAGGGTGACTGCTGGGAATCTTCTTTACTCAGTAAAGCCCTTAATTATGAAGAGAGTCTATACAGAACTGCTGAGGACAAAAACAATGAACAAGTGCCATGSTTAAAACTATCTTTTCTTTCATAACTGGCTCATTTCAAATGTCTAATAGAGAAGCCTACAAACGCAGAACCACTGGATCAGAAGCACTATATTGTTTTTATACCATAGGTCAATGCATCAGCATCCTGTAGCAAAAAGGGTATTACACAAGTGCTGAAAGGAGTAAATATCAATGAATAGTAGTAGCCTGTGACGTCTCCAGCATGTGATTCTGCAAACTCAAAAAGCAATTTGGCACTTCCAAATGCTGGCACTAAACACGGCCGAGTAATGTGTTTCTACAGTTCTCRTTCTATACATGTGTGATCTCACCCTCAGGTCTATAGCCAAAGACAAGAAAAGAAATAAGGGGGAGCTGCAAAAACATGTGAGAAAGAAATACTAAACAGTAATTCTCCAACCCCCACTGCTATGTGGCACAGAGACAATGTTAGCAATGAAAATCCTCTTGCAGGCAGCCAAATACTCAACGAGAAGAAGAATCCAAGCAGCAACAGAGCTGCAAATCTCAAGAAGATCCTAAAGCCAGACTTACAGCCTGTTTTGGGTCCCCTGCACAGACAGGTCTGATCAGGCATGGCATCTTTTATTTTGTTTYTGTAAGCATATAAAAGGTTGATTGCTCCTGACTTCAGCATATTTTTGCTCTAATGTGCAAACTGCCAAGGCAGTCCCACACCAGAGATCRATATCACCCAAATACTGCAAGAGGTTCTGATAAAGTATTAACTGAGTGCTCTGACCAGTTATTAATGGAAGCTTTCTCGGTTATCACAGCCATCATGTCAAAACTCGAGCCAGAGGAATTTCCCCAGGCTCTGTCCAAGGAATACGACACAGGAATGTGATACACATATGGCAAAGATTTAATGTATGTGATGACTGCTAGGCAAATGATGTTTTTATTGTCCGAGAAACAATGGCATATTCAAATCTGGTATAAGTAAGGAGTGAATAATGATGTTAGATCATTGCACCACCAGGGACACAAGGMAGAAAAATTTGTTGCAAAATTTGTGTCTCTGTGAATGGAGTAAAATGATACTGAGGACAGGCAGACCATCAGGAATCAAATTGCTTTCAGGAAGAGGGGGGAGCTGGCATTTTTTTATTGCTAGTAATTTTCTAATGAACTGTTGACAATCACAGATGTTCTCACACCTCAGACAGCTGGGGTTCTCAAAAATTCACCATGTGGCCAAGTGTCAAATTTTAACTGGCTTTTACCTGCCTTTGTGGTTCTGACTACTCAGAGTAT
The DNA here is from genome assembly GCF_030028575.1 of Malurus melanocephalus. Taxonomy (NCBI): domain Eukaryota; kingdom Metazoa; phylum Chordata; class Aves; order Passeriformes; family Maluridae; genus Malurus; species Malurus melanocephalus. The sequence continues at coordinate 420,349 of NW_026623671.1, forward strand.
GCCAGTGGTTTACATTTTTGCTGTTTGGATAGTTACTGGCTAAATGCAATAGTTTCCACTTGCCTTTGCCCTGTTGTGTAGGTAAACACTGCAGCTTTAAACCAAGAGTAAACCACTCATGGACCAGCAAAATGAAAGGCAACTTGTAAATACCAACCACAAAGGAACACAAATTTCCTAGTTGGAAAAYGACATACCATTTTTCACTTAGCTTTTAGGAGCATCATAAAAATGTGCACAAAAMCACCGGTTTTCCATAGCTCTATCCCTTTTTTGGTCACAAAAAAAAAGCAAATTGAAAATGGGTTTGTAACCAATCCCTAAGCCATGAAATTTTCACAACAGMAGTGATAATTTTTAAGGTAAAAACCCAAACATTAAGAATTAAAAACATGGGATCTGCTATCAGGGAACCATAATTATCCATTTCTCCAAATTATAGGGATCCTYTGGTCATTGTGATTGCAAACAAGAACCTTTTCTGAGAAAGCTACAAAAATGGCATGTAAAAGTATCTTTATRGTCACAGCTCTGGTTTGATTTCCTGAAACAAACTAGAGCAAATTCAGAATTGCCCTGGATAATGCAAGAAGCCAACCTATAGAAGTCCAAGACATCCATTGGACACTGTTATTTTTACCTAGCTATACCCTCTAGAATTCAGGGGTRGAATATTTGCCCTCCACAACTTAGGGTTTCAAAATGTCTCACTTTTTTTCCCATGACAGGCTGTTCCATCTGATTTAACAGAAAACAAAATTTGAACTTTTTACATAGGACTTCTTAGGGGCTGTTTTTTATGAGAATTATCCCAGCATGAAACAGTTTTTCTTTAACAAACACTGTTCTTGTTAGCTTCTGCTAAAAGAATAGGTTTAAAGTGGTACCTTTTGAATCTTTTCTCTCAGGTAAGCTATTTCTGAACTTGATAACATCACCTGAAACATTCTGCCTTCTTATGACCTAGAAAAATGGCTGGTATTTTAAAAATGTGTTTATTTTTAAATTATATGTATTTGATAGTTTGACTYGTTTTTAATCATCTCATACAGAAGTGATGTGCTACTAATGACAACCAAAGTACCTGAAGATACCCTTCATTTACAGATTTCAAATTAAACATCTCCCAACACTCTGCGAGAATTGTCACCTTCACTTCAAAAACAGGAGAAAAAAAAGTAGTAGAAAACACTTTTCATGTAGTGGAGAGAGAGAGAGAGAGAGAGAAAGGAAGTCCAGACAGATTACATATTCCAGCCTGTTGTTTTTTCGCTATAGGGCACAATCAAGTTTTCTGTTGTCTACTGATGGTATTTAAAGCAAAATTAAGAAATTAACTTCAATTGGCACTTCAGAACAGGGGCTTGCACATGTCACAATTCTGGTAACAACTATTCTGATGGCTTCCATTATGCATTACAAATGTATTGTGAATTTTAATCTTGCAGTTTAAGCTACCATGGACTGTCACACTGTGCTTCCTTCCATATGGAAACCCTGAACCCAATATCCTCCTGACACAAATGGGGCCACAAGGCACAGGGGCTCTTGGCCCTGGGCAATTGTTAAGATACAGGATCACCCTCAGCACTCCCCAGTGCCCAGAACTCCCAGCTGATGAGCAGTTTATGATGCTCCACTCTTCCTTCATGGGAAGACCCACAGAGAATGCACATCAACATTTTTGTGTTTGATTTACACCATCACTGTGAACTCACAGGAAATGCACGGGAACAGAGGTAAGGATGGGGACAGCCTTTTGCATGTCAGTGTTTGGTGCTGTCCAGGCTTAGACTGGATTTCTCTAAGATGGGACAGCACATACTCCTCCTCCACATAACGCTCTGAATCATGGACTCCTCTGCAGGAAATCTCCTTCTTTTGGGGTCACATTCAATAAAAAAGCAATCCCTCCAAGGAAAGATGCCTTGCTTATTCTTCCCTGACCAAGTTCTCTGCACATTCTCCAAAACTCCAAAAAWTTTAAAGGGTTGTGCTAAAACAACTGACCTTTTTTTCTATCTCAAGGGGATATTTCATTGTTGCAGACCCCAAGCCTGTGTCAAGAAGCTGGAATGAGTRGGATTTCAAAAGTTGCTCCCATCCTATTGTGCCATGAAGCATCTTTTGAAAAGGAGCCAGCTTGTCACTCAGCCTGTACTGTTAGTGCCTTCTCCCYTCCTGGAGAATCTCAGTCCCAAATGGAGATAAGACAACAATGGAGAAAGCGAATTAGCCCAAGGTTCAAAATGAAGATGGCAGTCAGGTGTAGAAACAGAGCATACCTATAATTTCAAGGGTAATTTGTAGATTTTACAATCTAGCATCACTATATTCATGATGTATTGATGTACCTTCAGCACAGTTTGATAAATATAGAAACACTGAAATACACTTCAGATTAAAAAACCAGTAATTTAAAAAGCCCTCCAGTAAGACTTTCCTCAGATACTCCCAATATAAAAATTTGTGTCTCCTCACTGTCACATAGTTCCTCTCTTTTTCTCGTCACCTCGTAAAAAGTAAATCATCCTCTAAGAAGCCAAGTAAAAATTTTAAAGCAATATTTTCTTCTGGAGTCATGTAATGTTTGGCTCTGTTCCAACTCTCAAGCAGGAAATCTAGATAACATCTAAATAGCAATGACTTTTTCACTGAAGAGAAGCTACTGTGTAGATGTAATGCYTTCTCTCCTAAATGAAGTAATTGGTTTGACTGTAAATGACCGAAAGCTCTGTTCTACTGAGTTACCCAATACACTAAAATGAGGAAAAGCTACTGAAGACTGCCTCCATGTGAGCTCATAACTCAAGTACTTATTTATATTATGGTCTAGTGTGAGCTGCAGCCCAAGTTTTTATTGGTTGACCTTCTGAGTGGCCAGCAAAAAGCAGTCACCACGGGGATGGGGATGGACAGAGAGTGCTGACACATGGGACTTTCAGCAGATTACACTGAACTGACTGAAGCTGTGTCCTGCTGGGCTCCTGGAGGATATTGCCTTCCYTGGAGAGGTGCCTGACTGGGAAATGGATCTGTTTGTGAACAGCTGCAGTTTACAACCCAGTATTATACCACAAAATTAAACCAGTGTCAGGCTACATTAATACAGCAGATTATAAACAGTGGCAGAGGAACAAATGCACATCCCATCCAGCTCTCACCACRGTGGTTGCAGTGACTTCCCAAAGAAAGGCAGATGAACAGCCATGAGCAGAAGCTGCCCCAGCCATGTAGATTAATCCACTGTTCAGTGTGTCAGCAAACCCCTGATATAATGCAGGAATAAAAGTGGTTTCCTTTTGAACTGAGCTGGGACATGGCAGAAAAACAGCAATTTCAAATAAGAAAAAGAAGTTGAACAGGATCAGCCTGAAGCATTCCTCCTGCCCTTCAGAGCCAGGCCCAGTCACAATSTGAGAAGATGGACAGAACAGGTTACCTGGTTTGTGTAACAGCCCTGAGCAGGGGGAGGTGAGGGGCAGAAATCACATTTGGCATCTCAAAKGTAACTAAGTCCAGACCCATGGAAAACATGCAGCACCTACACATGAGACACATGGRTGGGATATAAGCAGCTCTGCTTGAGACAGAGAATTGCAGCTTTGGCAGAAGAGGTGGAAAGCACTCACTGCCCAGCCTCTCCTTAACCTGGCTTCAATCCTTAGCTCAGATTTATGAATCCCACACGTGGAAACAGGCTCCTAAAAGACAGGATGATGGCAAATGTACTTTACATGACCAGGGCTTAATTGTGTACTGTTAACCAGAGTGAATGGTGCTGCCAGATAAAACCTTTTGAAAGCAGACTGTCAGTAAAGGAACCTTAAACATACTGACACTCATAAAATATTTTCCTACTGGCATATTTCATGGACTCTAACCTTACAAAACTTTTGAATTTATGAAAGCTTTGCCAATAGTGAAGTGTCACTAGAAATGTTCTATAATTAGGACTAAACATAAGAAAAAGCCAACAAACCATTGAAGTTATCCAGGAAATCGTAAGTGCTTACTTTTCTTAGATTATAGAATTGTATTTGCAGTGATGCCAGAGCAGTATAACTAGACATGTTCAAAGAGCAAAGAACAAAAAATAACTAGTTAAATGCTATGCAACAGCATAAAAATACTATCATTAAGTTAAGAAATGGGTTCTCCTAGAACATTAAAACTAGCCATTAAATGAAGAAACTAATAATTGGTACTCCTGAGTTGTGACACTTCATAACCTGTGCAGGAAAGCAGCAAATGAGATCTAGGAAGAATCACTGGAAGCAGAATTTAATTTGTACTGCAATATTATCATAGTCAATCACAGTCTAGAAATCCACAGAAAGATAGATAATAATGGGAAGGTTCTTAAAACCACAAAARGAAGGAATTCCTGAACTGTAAAGCCTGAAACTACCTGACTGGATTATGGCACAGCAGGACAATGTTCCCCAAGTACTGAATCACATCAACACACAGCCTCATGAGCTTTTATCTTAATGCTCTTGCACAGTTAAAACAATTCCCAGCTACATGAAAAGAGAGCGGGAAAGGGTCAGGACATCCACACATCAGCCCTACTCTTTACTACTGCTGTTTCTCCCACAGTTAATTCTCCTGACTTCACTGCCACTGAGCATGTATGAAACTGAAAACAAATCCAGTTGATAAGATCGATTAAGYTCTGAATATGAATTTATACCTCAGTGAGGGACAGGTTGGAAAGGACCAAGTCCAGCTTGGGTGGAACTGCTAAGAGAGCAGGGACTGAAGAACCACCTTCAGCTTTTCATGGCCAAAGTGTCCTGCTGGTATCTGCAGTGCTTCAGAAGAGGAGACACAGAACAGGGCAGCAGAATTTACACTGGAAATCTCAGCTTTGCTCTGCTCAGAAGAGATGAGAGCAGGACGTTGCTCCCAGCTGGGATCTGCAGGATCACAGGCACAGAACAGCTCTCTCTCCCTGGGACTCTGGGCACAATCTGCTGCTGGTCAGGTGGAAGGACTGGTCAGCTGAATCCACAGGCTAAGACTGAGTGCTCAGCCTCCATCACAGTCTTTTTCCAGCATTGCTGTGCTGGCTAGGAGCAAGAAAGACAAACCCAAACCAAACCAAACCCTGCCAATGCTACTTTTCCAGCAAAACCTCCAGTGTTAATGCAGCAATGGTGATGGAAACATGCTATTGTTGACTCAGCTAATGTCCTTCAGAGGAGCAGTGCAGCCATGCCAGGCACAACAGACCACTGGCACCAGCACSGAGCTTGGCACTGATCTTGGCTGGGGACGATGCCAGCTCCAATGAGTTTCAACACCTTCTCAAACAAAACATGGCAACACGTTCACCAAAGGCTCCCTGTGAATGAGGGGAAAACTGCTCAGGCAAGCATCACCTAAAGCATTCTTCAGCAAAATGACAATACCAAAACAGCTGTTGGAACAGAGACACAGCACTGTGGAACCTCAACTGGGGTGGGTGTGACACAGCTCAACAAACAGGCTGTGGACTGAGCAAGGGGAAATGTCAGCTTGCCAGCCAGGCAGTCGGAAATGACTGCAGATCCTCTCTTTGTATCTGTATCTGCACGTCAAAGTCACCGCGGCTTTGACAATGACCATCCCTCCACAGGCCTGCTACAATATTTGTGTCAACACCTTCTGTTGAGACACTGAATTAATTAATATTTATTTTTTGAATGATTCAGGCAGCAGCGATGCTTGAGTTAGCACCAGGTTGTGCCATCAATGGCTCTTGAGCAAATATTACTAGAACAAAACAAAAATCCCACTAAAAGGAGAGCATCTTTAGCATTGAGCACTAGAGAAGAGTATTTACACTCTAAATCTTATTAATAAACACTCAAGTATAGGGAGAAAACAAATAGATATCAGCCTGAAATATTTAAGTGCTGAATGTAATAGTGCTGAGCTGGCATGAGCTGTCACAATYGATGGGAATTGTTTACACAGACTCCATCCCTGCAGTTACGCAAACAGAGCCCGTGTAAACAGCAGAGTGAACTCGTTGGTGCGTGGCCCTGTTCCAGGATATTCACAAATGCAACACACTTCACTCTCAGTGACAGCATCATCCCATGGCCAGAGCTCACAGAGCACGGATGAGGCAAACACTCAGCTGAAATTCCTCACTCAGGATGTACATGGGATGTTGGGCAAGTTGCTTTCACTCAGAATGGATTTTTCCCACTTCTCTAAAGCCTACTTTTCTCCCACAGCTCTTTAGGATTTATGGCAGAAAGTTAAAAGATGAGTGTTTTTAATTACTCCTATGGAAAAAAATCCTACAGGATTCAGTAACTGGGGTGGGGAYGGGTTGGATTTTCACCTAGGATGACAGAAAGGATTTCTGCARTGGAAAGTCAGAGAATGAATCAAAGCCTTGCAGAAAGAACACTCGCTTTCACTAAACTTGAATAGAGTTGTGAGAAAAAGCTTCAGAGCTTTGGATTTTCTTTCTCAAATTCACTTTTTTTTTAGAGAACACTTCACCCAGTATCATCATCTAGAAGCTTTATTTTTTTCATGTTTCATTAAATACCATATTATAATCTCCCTGTTCTCTTTTAATATCAAAGTAATGTATATACCCCGTTATTTTAGAAACTTTGCCAGCGTGTGACATGATGCTAGTGCTTATAAAACTAAAGCCAGCTTCATTATATTTTACCTCAGGAYAGTTATCAGGAGAACACTGTCTGATTCAGAAGAAAGAAAACATACTTTCTTAATCATTAAAATGTTATCAGCTTATGATACCTAAATAAACTTTACTAGGATGAAAAAGTTTACTATACACTCATAAAATGGACCCATTGCTGAAGCTCCTAATGTTTGTTTGACATTTAACAGCTGATGGGCAAGCACACTAAAAGGAAATTATGTGGTTGAAATGGAGTTTCATAGTTTACAGACAAATTTAAGATAAACATTCAAAGCAGACTCTGGATTTTGCACATGAAAAGGTACCAGCCATCCATTTTGAGCCATATCGATATCAAACCTATGCAGGATAATGTCACCACATTTAAACCACATTAATACCATTAATCTGTTAATTTAGCACCATTATCATAAACAATGGGACAGATCAATTTGATCTGCTGTTTACCAAAGCTGCAGAGATCAYTAATAGTGGTAGCAAATCTCCTAGAGTGGTGAAAGTCAGCCTTCCAAGTGGAAATGTAAAAGAGTGACTGGGAAACAGGAAGGGTCAGTAGGGCTGTGAATTTCTCAGGGATGAGTTTTCATGACACTGGCATACAAAGTTAACCCAACAAACTTCATTTGATAATTCAAAAAAAAGCTAAGCTGAGAATCTGGAGAATTTTAAACCTCCTGAAAGCATGGGCCAGCAAAGAAAAGCCTCCCACAGCTCTGCCACTTCTCCTTCCAAGCTCTAATATCCAGTTTTTCCATCTGAGTCCATGACCAAAGCAAAACCATTGTGCTGGGCTTTCCTGTAAAGAAACTCATTAAGCCAATGGAACYATTCATAGAACAAGAATACTGGAATTTAGCCTCTAAATCAGTCTGCTAACTGGTTAAACTGCRCTTATTTAGGAAATGGTTAGAAAACAATTCCAAGCTATGGCATAAATAGAGGAAAAGCTTCATAGCCAGCCAGAAATATTGGAATGCTTCAATCGGGGAAAATTAGGCCCCGGTTTTGCTCTAGGTTTTAAGGACAGCTTTGGGCTATGTTATGGATACATTASACACAAAACAGAGTGCTTCCCCCTATCCTTCCCTAAATAAAGCTTTATTGGTCAAAGTACAAATTCTTCATTTAGCAAGATCTTTAGTCTTGCAGAAATTAGAAGCACAGCACCTTCATKTTCTAAATCCTTACTTATGAATTATTGCCAAAAAACCCCCAAATTTCACTTGAAGGACAAACACAGGATATGCTTTTAATTGGCAAATAATAAAGACCTTTTTTTGTACATACTTAGAATAAAACTTAACATAAAACATCTTTGAGAGCGGAGCAGCTCTGCAAACAGCTTGGCACCAGTGTAGCGGTAAGTAAAGGTGAGAGGAATGTGAACCAAACTACAGGTGGTAAGAGAAAAACCACTTAATGCTAAACATGTTAAATGGGCCCACAAAGGCCTTTGAGAACCATGCACTGCAGAGTTTAGGGGCCTCAGGTTCCCTTGAGATATCTCAGATTTTACTGCTGTGAGAACTTGCCATGACATAACATAACCAGAGCCCAACATCACTGCACACGATGGTGAGGATATGTCACACTCTAGGCTTTACCAGAGAAACAACAGCATTGCAAACCAATACTCAGGGGGAGTCTCCRGCTTTTTAGCTATCATGAGTTACAAGACCTTACATGGTTCTTCAGTTTCCTTTCCAGGGCAATAACATTCCCCAAAGGCTTCTGGCATTGTATGGGAAAGGGTGTGAGAGCCTTTCTGGCCAGTGTTCAGCACTGTGAGGAGGGACAGCAGGACAGTGGGGATCCTGGAATGGGAGGCACTGGGGAGATGCTCAACCCTCCTGGGAACAAATGAGTTCATTGATTTCAGAGGTGAAGGGAGATTCCAAGCAGTTTCATGCAAGGTAAAAGCTTTCAGAGAGAAGAGAGAGCTSTGACAAAGAATGCATGCACACACTGCTATGTGTGCCTAGAAACACATACATTTGCTCTGGGGAAGTCTCAAAAATAACAAACTACTTTGAAAAGTTGCAACATTTAGAACCTCGAGGTCACTRCCTGGTCTCAAAACATCTCATGGACAATAAACATCTATCATCAAACTGTCAGCTCAGAATACTGTGGATTATGTGCTTGTGGGTCACCAGCTGTCCACAGGAACATCTGGGGAACTCAGATCAAGCTACTTTCCCTGCATTAAAATATTGCAGAAACGGGCTAGTTTTCCTTTGCAGGTATCACAGAGATGAAAACCAAGCCACATCCTTCAAAGCTACCTCCAGCCTTGTGTGAAGGAGAGCTGTGCTGCAGGAGAAGCACATCAGAAACTGCTCTGGAGTCACTACTCAACCTAATGATCCTTCGAGACACCGAGTTATGGCAAAGGGAACGAAGGGTGTGTGACAGAGACATCCAAGGCTGATGGTCTGTGCAAAGGTCAACAGAACAGAAGCCTTGCCAGGGAATGAAATACTTTCCCATCTTCCTTCCACCCCTGTTCATCATTAGCCCTTTGTATGGGTAGCTTATCACTGAGCCTTTTTACATAAATATAATTACCAAGTTAAATCAAAACAGGATGGTAATGGGAATCTGTGGAATCCTTGTAAATGCAGTATGACAGCTTACATTTTATGACATAARCTAATTAAAACATCCTTATTCTGTCTCAGGAACTGCATCTGAACTCAGTGAAATAAAATTTTCCATGGATGTCAACAGGGAGAGAATGGGAGAGAATCTATCACACAGCCAACCTAGAGAAACTTTGTGTATCCACCAAAGGTTTGTTCACTCATAGGAAACCTCTACAAGTCAGCAGCAAACATCTGACAAAAGTGTGAAAAGTCAGAGACTAAAGGTGTGCTGCATTTTCACAGGAAAATTGACTCACCCAGCCATCTGAGACTCCTCAAGAAAAGCCCATCAAAACCGAACAGGACATCCAAAACCTTCTGATTATTTTATGACTAGGATGCAATTTCTCATCCATTCTTGCTTCTGTACACCAGATCCCAGTAAAGAGCTTCCCAAGGGAACATCACTTCAAGCATCCAAAACAAGACCTTTTTATACACAGCAAACTAAAATCATCATTAGCATTTTTAATTAGTCCTGTTTTTCAAAAACCTGTTTTGTATCTCATATCATATTTCGGCAATAATTTGTTGACCACAGATGTTGCTCCAAAACTGGAAGCAGAAGCTCTTTTTATGAGGGATTTTTTAATAAGAAAGGGAAAGACTCACATTTGAAACACAGTAAAATAAAAAAAAAAAATATAGAAGTGTATGTTAAATAAACTATGTATATGTAGTACAATTATCAGGCAAGATRGTAATTCTTTGTTGCTTCCTAAAGCCATAACCATCTGGCAAAAATCCAAATTTTGTACACAATCTGTTTCAGTTTCTTCATATGGTTTAAATGTAAGGCAAAAGGTCAAAACACAACCTGAAATATTTAAAGTGGTCAATGACAGTCATACTGTCAATGAATTATCTCAAGTTTACTGTTAAATATGGATAGCCTTTGAGGTAACCTCCAGTACATGTCACAGATTTCTAATGAGTTRTTAAGTTATTAAGCTATGAAATATTTCTGAATTTTAAGCAAGACTAAGGAGTAAAACCCAAGTAAAACAAATTAAAAGGATAATAATTATGCAACATCTTGAGATGTACCAGACAGTCACACTATGCATATATAAAAAAATACATTAATAAACTGAACATATTAATAAAAAGCTAAGATTGGCCCTTCAAGACCTCAACACTAATTGGAAAGGATTTAGACAGCACATCTTGAATAACTTCCATTAACAGTTTCGGTAAGTCACTGTTCAACTATCTAAAACTGGAATAATTTAAAATGCACAGTTCATCTACTGTATTATCATTTGTGAAAGATCAGTGAAACATCATTAGAGATTTTGAGTAATGAAGCAATTGTCTAATTGCCCCGACTTGAATCTTATTTCTGATGAACTTAAATGATTAACCATGAACTGGGTTCTACATTTGAAGCCCCACAGTTCAATTAAAGGCCAATGATTATCATCATCCCTGAGATAATTTACTTTGAACTCTGAAGAATTCTTTCAAAAAGGGTGACACTTAAGCAGATTTTATTTTTAACAAAGAGGCAAGCTTCAGACCCAAGAGGCAGCTGCTGTGCCACCGYACCCAGAAGGGTAGGAAGCCCATGCAGCCCCTCAGTAACTTTGTGATGTGCTGTGGTGCCATCCTGCAGAACAAAGAGATTATTGCAGCAGGAACAACTAGCAGGCTCCCATTTGGCAGCCAACAAGCTGCTCCTGGGTCTCTTTTAAGTCATAGTCACTGATCCCAAGTGTGAGCACATCCCTGCACACCTGGATCCCAYGCACCAGGGAGCAGAAGGGCTTTGTGCAGGCAGAATTCCTGCTGARCTGGAGACAGTCCTGGCCCACAACCTGACAGGAATGCCCAGGGATGTCTCGTGTTGGGATTTACCCAAATAGCTGAAGAATGGGCCCAAGCCATGGTAACAATAACCTTGAAGGCCGTGACATCCCCTCATTCAAATGGTCCCAGGCTGTTCATCACAGTCTGGATGAATTTCTATATCCTCCAAAATATCATACCCCCAAATATGTTTGTGGAAATTAGAACCTACCAGGTTTAGCTGCTTGCTTGCATCTGTAGCCACCCAGATTTAACCCACTCATACAAAATAYCCAGACCATGAGTTGACACAGTTGGCAATGTCTGAGTAATGTCATTCTCCTGATAAACTGAGTGCTAATTTCAAAGGGGCAACACTTCTTTATAAAAATCTGGTAAGAAACAGCAATCACAGAAGGACTGTGAATATCTGAGAACATCTCATGTCATTTCAGAAGATGCAGGTAAGAAGGACACTTTCACAGGGATGTGGAGAGAGACAGGACAGTGCTTCTCCCAGTGAGCACTTGGTAGGGTGGAAGTTCCCACATGAGGGAGAGTTTGGGTGGAAGAGAACAGCACCTTGTCATGATGGCATCACACACGGTCAGGAGCCTTGCCATGGGCTACATTCAGACCTTTTTTTTGTTGTTGGTAAGCAGCAGTTCTGTCCCACCAAAAGCAGAATTCTCCCTTGATTGAGTGAAAATTACATTAAGGTGCAGTACCACAATTCAGCTCTTGCTTTTAACCCCACTGCAACACCAAGTGTATTACAAATCTGCTACAGGAATCACTTCATCCAACACAGATACGCAGAAGTCTCAAGGGTGGAAAGTGGCAGCTGTTCAACACATTCACTCATAGAAACGTTATTCACCATCAGCATTTGTTTTGCTATTGTTACACAGTTATGTTCGCAGTGAAAGTGCCTGAAATATTTGTTTTTTTCAGAAACTATCCCATAACAGCATTTTTTTTCCATGCAAATAATGCTTTCTGAACAGCACATTAATGAGTAAAACAAGTGGTTAAAGCTATCTTTAAAATATCATTCCTTTCTCATTTTATAGCTCAAGAGCCATGTGTCTCTCTTTAACATGTGATTTGCAATGTAATACTCCATGAGCTTCCATATCTGCCTTGTATAATAGTTTCAAATAAAATTTGGCTCTCTGTATATCTTAACCTTGGGAACAKGACTGTTAAAATCCTAGAGGCCAAATACCAATATCCCTATAGGATTCTCAGGCACATCTGCATTTCTGGAAAGATGATATTTTTAAGGGAAAAGCTTTCAATTAAACATTCCYCCAGAAACCATAGTTTTGCCCAGCCCTTTCTTGTTATTTGCCTGGTAATGGACATACCACAGGGAAAATTTGCCATAAGATGATTTTATCTGGTAGGCGTTCGAAGAATACATATTGTTAACAAGCTTTATTTTTGTTTAATTCCCCTTTAGGTTTCTAGGGGTACAGCTGCCCTGAGAGAGTTCATGTTACAGCAAAGGACTGGAGGAACTCCCTTATATCCCCACCCCAGACTCGATCTTCCCCTGTCAATGGCAGGCAGAGAGCTGCAAGCAACCCTCTTGAACTGTGAATGAAGCTGCAAATATCAGAATTTGGTCAATTTGTTACATTTTTGCCTTCTGCCAAAGCACTAAGGCACAGGGATGCAGACACTGAAGAATCAGATGTAAGGGTATTCCCATTTTAACCTCATGTTTATAGTTCATTACCCAAAGTCTCCTGAAAGCTGCACTTTTGAGAAGGAAATTCCTCAGGTTTGGTTTTGGCTAGGTGATCTGCTTGCTTGGGGGGGTTTGTTTGTTTATTTATTTGTTTGGGGTGTTTTTTATATTTGAAGAAATGCATCCAGCTATTTGAACAAGCAAAACATTAAATGCACATATTTCCCTTTTATTTACTACGATTTTTTTAGTTGATTTTTTGAAGCTGGAATGACAAAGGGTTAACAGCCAAAATCCAGAATGAAAACTGAGAATTCTTACCAAGAATAAGGGACTGTGCTTGTCTTGGAGAGAAAATATTCTGGTTTCAACATGACACATGAGCCCAAGCAAACTGAGCACTGACCACATGCASTAGATTTTTTTGTTTGTGTTTTTGCTGAACTAAGAAAGGATGCACCCAAGGGAGAGATTAACAAACTGAGGCTACTCAGTTCACAATGTTTGTTGTCCAAGTCACAGAGCAACAAAGAAAAAAAATGCCACAAAGTCCAAATATTCTAAAACCCTATTGATTTTAACTTATTTCATGCTTCTAAAGTCTGGAAAAAGATAAGCTGTGAGGCTGAAAGACCAGGAATACTGAAAGTGAAGCTGCAGATGTCTGTATCTATTACCAAACACTAACCTTACCCGGCATTTCTTCTTTCTTTTAAATAAAACCTATGAAGAGCATTACCTTAGAAAGGTAAACACTCTAAAACTCGACATGCTCAGTTTTCCTACCCTACCAGACTCACAGAAACTATCTTTTTGAATAGGTACTAAATTAGTGTTTAGGGTTTATTTTTTTGCCCAGAAGATCAAGATTACTGTCTGTGGTTTTGTGATGTCAGTAATTAGCACAATAAATCATCCTTCTGCTCCAGTGAGATGCTACGCCAGCACATATTACTGAGTCCTACACCGGACACAAAAAAAMCAACAAAACCAAAACCAACTGAAGGGTGGGATTTCCAAAGGCATCCAGCACTGCCAAATTTTATACCCATAGAAGTCCAAGGCAATTTAAAGCAAAAATTAAAATTTAAAAAAAAAAAACAAAAAAACAACCAAACCCAAACTACCAGAACACTAGCTTGTACCATATCATAAAGATGCAGTATCAGGCTGAAAAAAAAAACCCCGAGCAATCAAGGTTCCAGTGCAGGCATTCACTTCTAGAAGTTATTTGTCATGAGATCCCAGTGGGARATAAGCAGATACTGATCACTGGGGGCAGACTGCACATCTCCAGGGGTCACCTCCCTAACAGAACTGAGGACAGCATTGTTTTTGCTCTCCTGGTGTGAGAGCATTCTGGAGAGATCACAAAATAGCTGAAATGTTCGTGTGACATGAAACTGGGGCTTGGAATATTTAAATATTTAGAGTGTTTCCCTGGAGTATTTAACCCTTCTGATTGCATGTATTGAAGATGGCTGATGCAGTGTGCTCCAGAATTAGGAAAAAAATCCAGAATTAGCAAAAATCTGTCTCATCCTAATGTGTATGTTAGAAGGGAAGTTCACATGCAACTGGCATGTGAACCATGTGGCATGAAACCACATGCATGTGGTTTCATCAGACATAAGGCTATGTATCCCACAAGGTCATGAGTGCATCTCCTCAATAATCCCAACATATTCAAGAAAAAAAAAGCTACAAAAATGTGCAAAACATAGTTATGAACACTGTGCTACACCCAGAAGAATGTTTCTCCATAAACAGTTGCTTTTAGACCTCTCCAAAGCRTGTGGGCCTTTTTACTTGAGTAATACTTGAGAACTGTAAAGAAATGTCTTCCATGCAAAAGYTGGAGTCCAGTGCAACTCTGTTTGCCATCCTCCTAGGCATGGGGATTAAATGAAATGCAGATCTGTAAATTCAAGATCATTACAATGCCACAAAGTCTAAGGCACTCAAATCACCTTCAGATGTTGCTGCTGTTAAAATTAACAATAACAGGAGCATGGTTGCTCATGTTAGGACAGCAGACTCAGAAGTYCAGTCTATGAAAAAGATTTGCCACTACAACAGTATAACTATTTTGGCATGAGCTTCTACTGGAGTTGTAACTCACCAGCTGGGAAAAAAGAGCTTTTATTGTTAGAGTTTTTACCCTCCCCAAGCAAAATAGAATATACCGGCCAAAGCTTTTTTTTTWTTCCTGGTACAACCATGTCTACATTAGAGCTTTTGCCAACACACACAGAGAGCCAAAAATCACACCTCCAACTGACATTACTATACTGGCAACTGTTTCCAGGACTGGCCTTAAAGCAGCTATTTGTTCAATCATTGCTTTCCACATTCATCCCTTACCCTAAAAATACTGTGTTCTTTACAGGTAAAAAGCTGGGAAAAAAACAATCTATCACCTTTAAGTCTTGTTCTTCTGTTTCTTATATAAGGARAGGATCTTTCTTTTGCCTTCACAAAAGTTGAATTCCTCCTTCCTTTACAAAAGCAGAATAAACATTGTGGGGGGAGAGGGGAGAGCATGAATCTTTAACCCCAGAGCAGAACAAACAAACAAAAGTTCAGGTCAGCCCTTGCTCATCCTGCAAGAGGGGCAGAGAGACAGAGAAAGAACAGAATTCTCTCAATCCTAATGACKGCTTGTTGCCATTCTCTACATACCAAAGCCAATACAGTCCTTCAGCTTTGAAAGTGCTATTTCTGTTCCTATTGCTGYGTCTGCTAAAGCAGATTCTTCCATAAGCAAAAAGTCAAACAATCTTCACTCTTAAAGCTCACACAGAAAGCAGTGCTTTAAAGGGGACATGATTAGTACAAAAGCAGGCGTGAGGGAACAGAAGAAGGAGAAAAGAAATGTCTTTTCAGAAAACCTCAGGCTACCCTCCACGAGAAAAGGATTTTCCTGTGACTTGTCTTGGTCTGAAATTATAAAAACAGCTATATATTTTGAAGCACATTTGTTTTCAATAATTGAAATTTCTTTTTGCAAAAAAATTATCAAAACAATGGCTTTAAATATTGTATGGGAAAATAGAGCCTAAAGTGTTTCATTTTACTTCTAAAGCAGCAGTACAATATTTTCTTAATATCCTTCACCTCTCCAAGCCATTTCCTGTGGTTTGTCCTAAAATTTACCCTTGTCAGCTTAAATGGAAGTGTCAACTACGCGTGAAGAGTCAACTTGCTCTTGGACTGMAAACAACTGCACCCTTTTAAAATGCCACGATTGCAGCATCACTATGGAAGGCAAAACCCGTGTGTATTGAGAGACAGAACCTGCTTCTCCTTCTTCAGGTTGGTATTTTTCCCAAGCTAAGGGTCRGAGAAGGCGATTTGGGAAACACCACATTATTTCTGCTTGTGCTGCTTCTGCTCTGCCCATGTTCAAATAGTCGAGACTTGAAGATGTACAGTGGATTTGGCTTGATATTAAATTAAACAATTTTTTCCCTTGGAAACTGTCTAGCAGAGCTTGCAGAAAGCAGTTGTGACTGCACCTGGAATACTCTAAGTTTTAGRGAAATTTCCATGTCACAGTGGTTTAATGCACTACTGGCACATATAACCTGCAGAACTCAGATGCAGATACAGATTCCAAGGTGCTGAAACATCCACACTCARGGTTTTGGTTTGCGCTCCTCCCCAGTAAAAGATTTCTTTACTTCTGAGCACATAATGATACTTTACAACTACTGAGCTCTGCTATAACTCTTTACAGGTCAGAAAAACCCRAACCTTTCATTGTGCAAGCAACTCCCAAGGCTACCAAAGCAAAGTGAGCCCCACGGCCAGCCCATCTGACGCAAGGAGAGTGACATCCGGACATGTTTAGAGTATCAACACCTCCAACCCAGCTTCGTGCTGCCAGGAGCTTTTTCCTGTTTGGATTCAAATGTAAAGACACCTGGGATCGAACGCAAATGATGTCTTTCGATTCCATCGGCGGTGACGTCGGGTGAGGAGGGCTGACAGAACCCCGAGGAGCCGCGCACGCAGCCCCASTTATTCGGGGCTATTCAGGTTCCCCCTACTCTGCTTCCTCAGTCCTGGGTTTCTCTCAAGTACTTGCTGCCAGCTGCACTGAATTGCATACAGAAGAACAATATGCAATAAACAGACATCATTAGAGAAATGTTATTTTTCTTATTACAGAAAAGTTGAGAACTTTCACAATATCTTGAAACGCTGCTCAGAAATTACCTCTYCAGCTTGGCATCCGCTCCCTCTTTAGGAACAAAACAACCCCAGCAATTACAGGAAAAAGCCAAACTGACATAACTAAACCAAGAAAGCCTTTTATCTATTCATCTCACAAGGTTTTGTTTGGGTTTTTTTTAAACTACTTCTTAGAGGCTTGAAAAAAAAGCATTAGGTGCTCTTTGCACGCAGAACATTTATGACCTTGTTCAACTTCTTCGATGTATTTCTTCCTAATGCTTGTTATATTAATGGACTCAGCCCAAGAACTAGTAATGTTAAGCTTTTTAATTGCTTTACACAATTAAATGCTACCGTTTCAATCATTAATAAGAAAGCTGAATATCGTGCTTTGGAGCACAATGTAAGCAATGTATTAAAAACAAATGCTTCACCAGGTTCCTACCTTTCACTTTTTATAAGTAGTTCAGAAAAAGAAGCCTAAAAATAAATAGCATTTACTGTCACTGGAGAAAGTGCTGCAGTAAAGAGCAGCAAACAACTGGGAGACACAATTATAACCTCCACCCCTTACAGCCTTCACAGAGCCTTTGCTGTTGCTGTCTGTGCAAGCAGAGCAGAGCTGTCTGCTTCAGGGTTAGAGTTTTCTTGGAAATGTTTACTATAATGAGAGAATTTTCTGTTCTTTTTCTTTTAATCACAACACTGTCCAGTTCTTA
>NW_026623671.1:438061-465451 GCF_030028575.1 Malurus melanocephalus
CCAACCCAGATGATATTTCAAGGAATTTAATAATCAGATGCCTCATTGCACAGCCTGGGAGTGTGTTTCACATTATATTAAAATTATTGACATCCAGTCATGTTATGGCAAAAAGAGCTGACACCATGCTTGGTTACAGCTGTTGCCACAACAGTAGTTATTTGGCAAACCATGTGAAAGAGGACAAAGTGCTATTGTGAGCTTACACCAAGCTTTTACACATTATGTCTCCAGTTCATAAAGAGGAAGGGAAAAAAGAAATGCTGCCTTTTTTCAGAGCAACCACATTGTGATTCTCAGTGAATATGTTTGTAGAAAGACGTCAAAACCATCTCCAAACAACAGGCTATGAAAACCACAGAAGGGGATGGAGAGGAAGCYCCAGACTCCTGCAAGAAATGCAACTCAAACTTTGGGTAAATAGGATAGGGTGAGCCAGAAAAAAGAAGGACAAAGAGATCTTGGAAAGCAAACTTGCTCTTTGCCCTACAAGGAGCAGCAAATCTCAACTGCAACTTTGTGGGAATTACCAAGAATGGGTCACACTCTGGAGAATGCCACTTGTGCTCCCAAAGGAACATGAATCTGTCTATCTGTCTGTCACGGGCTGGCTGCTCTTGAAATTTGGGTTTTCATGAGTGTGCTGAGGACACACATGCCTTCATGTCTGCTTTCTTTGTRAGACCATCCACATTACAGAGAAAAYGGAAACTTTGACTTTGAAACTTTGGAAAAAAGAGAAAAGCACCTTTGACTAAAACACTTGCATCTCGTGTTTTTTTCCTCCATCAAGAAGCTAGAGAGCCTGCATTGCCACAGAAATGGTTTCCCAATAAAATAATCAACAACAATGCTGGAACTCTGTTCCTTGAAAGGAGGTTTGTCTCTGTGCCCCAGTGAGCCAGCAGAGGAAAAATCAGCTGCTACACATTAAGGAAAAAGWAACACATTGAAAATGAAACAAAAAACAAAAGGAAAGAAAAAATAATTTTCATCCAGTATTTAATTGCAAAAACATGGTGGAAGAGAAAGAAGACTCAAGGGAAACTCCAGGACTTCTTGCATCTAAACCAGCTATTTTGCACTTACAACAGAAATACTTCAAGGCTGGTTGGTGCAGAGAAGTGTCTGCAATTTTTTAAATTAATTTGCTGGACCTGATGCTCTTTTTCCCCCTAACATAATGTTACCCTAAACCCCTCCTCCCATCTAGTYGAGCTCTAAACATGACCTAGCATTCATTCTGATGTCTATGATGTTGAGACCCATTCTCTGTATTGATCCAAAATGAAAAATTCAGATGAGAGRAAACAGTCAAACAGTTGACCTATGTGGGTATTGACTGTTGCCTACATGAAAAAGTTGTCTCTTTCCAGAAAACTTGTTCTTGTGAGAACAYGATATCATGTGTTTGCTTTTGCCAAAGGCTGATTTTAACAGTAGCYACTGGAACATGATATGTATAAACTTACTGTGTGACAAACAATTTATAGAAAAGTAGGACCAAATTATTTTTTAAAATTTCTTGTAACACTAGTTATTAGCACACCAGATGYATGCAGCACAATTATAGCACTTGTTTACTTTTGAAATGTGGGGAAGACACTGGAAAATATTTTAAAAATAATTTTCCCCTTCCTTCCTCTTTATTCCTCACTTATTATTTAAATATGCCTCTGCAGTGCAGAATCGCACTACACATACACGATAACTGCAAAGTGAAACTGAATATAAACAGAAAGTGACTGATCTCATTTCACTGAGCAAGAGGGTTGAAGGCCAGAAAAGAAATAAATTGCTTAAGGGGTGGGATGTTAAGCAAATATTTATACAATTTTCCAGTTTTTATCAAACATAAAATATAATCTAATAATCATCTAAGGAATGTTTTGAGAACATTTTCCCTTAAGTATTACTCAACATTTAGACATGGATGATCAAAAAGTCAAGACCCACTCCCACCAAGCATACAACAGTATTTATCTCAAGCACTCCCTAGTAGGAGAGATTATAAGGATTAAGTTTCAAGCTTGTGCAATTGTCTTTAGACAAACACAACAATATGCAATAAACTAGTATTCCCCAGATGACTTTATGAAAAAAAAAAAACAAACCAAAAAAACCAACCCCACGCTAATGACAATTAAGACTGAAAGAAAAGAAGAGCCAAATAAGTAACAATGCAGGACAAAGAGGCCCCCTAGAAAGATGCATTAGCATGGAAGCCATCAAATCAGGGGGTGGTGGCTTTCCGTGAGGGAAGGCATTCTCTGGGGCCAATTCTTGGCTTCCTCCTCACAAAGCAGTCCGTTCCTTTAAATGATGATACATATGCTCAGGGTTYGGATTAAAGAAAGCAGGGTCTCAAATTGAAGTCAGGCTCAGAAATCAATATTTTAGGGCCAAGTTCAATAGCCTCCCAACCAATCTCTGTAATCCAGCTCAGCCACAATAATATTTCCCTACTAAACCTGTATTTAATTGGGTCAGTGGAGCAAGAGCACAAAACAGAAGCTGTACTCCAAGCTCGACTCTGCATTTCTAAAATAGCTTTTCCCTGGTGTCTTGAGCACCTGCTGCTGCWCCCAGATTCTGAAAACAAGCACTTGGGCCCAAAGTTTTCCACTGATTTCAAAGAACAGAATTGCAACCACACAAAAGTCGATTCCTGAAAAAGAGTGTGGGTTCATCCAACATTCCCTGCTTCACCTGTGCTGTCCATTCACAGTGAGCATCTTTGGGATCCCTATTTCCTTAGCTGACTGCTAAGGATCTCGAGCACTGCCAACAATGTTTGTGTAGTTTCTTCCAAAACAATACTGCAACGTTCTTAACATAATTTATGAGTATCACGTAATTCCAAATACTCCATCTTACTCYAAAGAGGACACTGGGAATTTACTCAGTAAAAAACTCCTTGTATGCAAGACCTGCATGAAGAATTATAAATGGTTCATGTTATTTGATTCCTCAAAGAGGAATCATCTGATGGAACTGTCGTGTGGGAATTTCACTCTCTCATTCCTTGCTGGTAGAGCTTTAAWAATTATTCAATTATTCAAAGATGGCCATTAAAATATGACCAATCAAGTGCACCAGCACAGGAGAYGTTCTCTAAAGAGGCCTCTTCATGAAAATTGTGCTTCACAGMACCATTATCAGCTGCCACATTTAGACCTCGTTCCACTCCAGCTCTCAACATGTGCCTGCTGCACAAACTAACAGCCTTTCTTCTAACTTTGCAGCTAAGACCACCATCGGGTCAGTGGAAATTTCAACAAAATGCAACTSAAATCCACGTTTTTATTTTCTTTCTAGGACAGTAAAATACTGGCATTTCAATGGCTCACTAGTGCGTTTTTGGTCATCGAGTTACTACATGAGATAGAATTTTTATGCATTCCCAGATCATCTCCATGGTTTTACCCATCCATGTTCTGTAACATGGATGTTTTTTTTTTTCATTCCTCCACAGGTGAGAGGTGATGGTGGCAAAGGTAATTTTGACCAGGGSAAGTGACTGTCTGCCTTCAYCCCTGAGCCTACACKYCTCTCCTCCACTCCTCCTTTGAGARGGAAAYAGCAGTGCTGTGATAGCAAAACATAAAACATTGCACTTGTAAGGATCTGCTTCTGCTTTGAGAAACCCTAAGGTACTTAACAGATTTTGTAAAGTCCTGATTGATTTCAGGATGGCAGGACCCAGCAATAATACAYCACAGTCCACAGCAAGCTACAGGAACATCATTTCTGACAGTAGCAGTAAGGAAAGATTGATAAGGAAATAGTTTCTTGGGCTAGCACATCAAATTTAACATTACTGCTCATATAAATATATATACATATATGCATATATATACTTCATCATTGTGTCCAGGGATGCATTAATTCTATTTGTTGAACCAACTCAAATACTCTTTTCTGTCTGCAACAAACCCAAAAATGACGCCCAACATAAGACGAGCTTGTCACCTGTAGCTCTCAAAATTGTCTGAAGAAGGCAGCAAAGAATTGATGCCTCCTCTTTCCCATAGCTCAATAGCTAAGGGTTTGAGGTATGTACTTGGTACTGGACTATTATGGGAAATCAGATACTCCACACCCCTCTGGTCTAAATTCTTCCCATGCTTCTCTTTCACCCCTTTTAAATCCATTTAAGCCACGACTCCAGATCAGGATGGGCACTGCTACCAGTCAGTCTATCATTCATAAACTCTCATCAGGTCATGCAAGGACCATGCACAGATTAATTAAGGGCATTTGCTCTTGGAATGCTTTGCTGTGATATGGAATATTATCCTCATTTTAGAGATGCACAGAAACAGATGTGTTCACAGTTACCCAAGATATACCCAGGACAAAGCTAAGAATCAAATATCAGTAGCCAAGTTTCTGATTATTTTTACTGGGATTGGGATGGCAAAAAAAAATAATCTCAGCCCCTTGATAAGATTAGAAATAGTCAGACAATATCTCAGAATCAAAAGGCAATACATCACAAAGCCTATGGAAACATGCCAATGCTTAATATTCAACTTACATGAAATACCAATGAAAAGACCATAAAAGGGACAGTTACAGCTGAGTCCTTTGTATTATTTTAAATATTTTAACCATGAAAATATTATATATTTTGAAATATATATAGTAGCTCATAAAATGAGATGTTTTCTTCTCTTTGCTCATGCACTTGAAAATACTTTATCTCTAAAATTCATGCCAGCATAAAAAGTCCTAGCAAAAAAACCCTTCTTTCTTCATACCTCAAGATTAAAAAAAAAACCCAAACAATAATATAATTAGCTTGCCTTTGAAATAGATTTAAAGACTTAGAAAGCTATTTCCTCATGTTTTTAAGAGTAAATGGAAAGAGAACATACTTCAGCACATGGCCTTTGTTAGTGAGTGGGTATATACCTCGTGCCTTTGATTATATCTGCATTTTGTAGGAACAGAAATCAAAATGAACAGAAACCAAGTTGTGGTGCGAAGTTCAAGATGCTTCCAGCCTTGTGGACCTGCCAACTCACCCTCAGCCACACAAATTCCACAAGCCCTTTCCCCTCCCTGTGCACCATCAATGCCAGCCAGGCCTTCACCTGCTGATAAACCCAATTCTATTTCCTCATAAAATATAAAAATGAGAASCAAGACTCAGACCTCCAATAAAGATCTCAAATTCTGGGCATCTTAAGCAAAAGTTGTTAAGTAAAACACTAAAATGAACATTACTGGTTTAAAATGGGACCGTGTGATCTTTCACCTCCTTACAAATGTGCCAGCAAACAAGATTTTACTTTAAATGAATTGTTAATGTACTTTGGTGGTTGTTTTTTTGGTGCTCATGGAGGATACTTTGGGGAAACTGAAACATCGACCAATTTCCTTTGTTTCTAGCACAAATACACCCATTCACCTCTATCCCTTGAATAAGATTGGGCTTTGCTGTTACTGTCTGTTACATTCTGCTTAAGCATTGCTGAAAATAAAATTAAATTAAATCAATTCTAAGAGAAAGCAACTTCTTGTCTCCAAAGTTTTGAAATGACTGAACCTTCTCATATTTAATAATTCAGACTCAGTCCTTTAAATTTTGTCCAGAAAAATAAGATGTTCTTTATATTTCAAAGATGTCYCCACAAAAAGTCTGCAGTACTGGATTTTCTGACGCAGAACGATTATAAAACCCCCTTTTGTTCTCATCACTTCATGATGTATATCTATAACTCTTTCTTGTTTGTGAAGATAAGACCAGCCTTGTCTCTCTAAATGCCTTTTCAAAGGAAGATTCACAGTTGTTTGACTTTTGATCTGTGTGGCAACTAGCTCGACCACCTGCACTGGGTTGGAGCAGTTACTGAGCTTGCTTTGTACCAGCTCATGAACACAGCAAGCCTTTGACACCAGAAYGAGCCCGATGTGTGAATACACCAATTTACAATGTAAATACAGGGCCCAACAATATGGGCATCTTTAATGACCAAATGTGTAAAGTGCATATATTGTTTACTGATTATATCATTAAATAAAACAGATGGCTCATATTCTCCGTCCACCTACAGTGGATTAAAACACAATGGCGTAATAGTCTGGTAAACTGGTAATGTGAAACATGGCTTTGTACTGGTGTAGGAGCATAAATAGCTGCTCACAAATGAGGTACAAAGCCCCACTGCCACTAAGAGTAATTAGCTTAAGGCTGTACTGAAAGAATGCTACCTTCACAATCAACACGTGTGCGCCATTCACGCTGAAAACGGCATTTGAAAAATACAGCGGTGACAGAAAGTGGCAAGGAAGTTTCTTGGCATGGATAAAGTARACCATATGCTTCCCAACATCTAGGCAAGATTGGACACACTTAGAATCATGTTTCTCAAACAATTCCCCATTTAAACACATTATTTGCGGCCATKATAAGCATGTCAGAGAAACAACAGCAGGGCTTTTTTTTTTTTTTTAACTTGCAAAAGCATTTTTATCAGGAGGAAAGTAGGGAGTAGCAAGAATAATCTAAAGGTGTAATWTTTTTTTCAAGAAGAAATAAAAGTGTTGCAATGTAAACTATCAGTAGATCTACTAAATAAGTAAAAGACATGATGAAGATTTTTCTCTAACTCACAGACATTACAAAAACCTGGGTCACACTTCGATTAATATAKCAAATTCCAATCTGAACAGGAGCTCTGAGGTAATAAATGCTACACATCGAGATCCTGCATGAATTGAGAGCTACACAAATGTTGTAAAGAACATAAATCCCAGCGTTTATGRCAAAACTGTTTTTCTCTGTCTTCCCCATTTTGTACAATTTCCACACTGACTTTTCTTTGCCTCCTTGATCAGGTTCAAATCATAGAATCACAGAATGGCTTGGGTTGGGTCTTCCATATTAGTCAAAGAGCCAGTCAGAATTAGGAAATTTTCATCCTTCTTTTCACCGAGTCGACTAAATAATCTCTCACTGTATGGACACACTTTCTCACTCACGACTTTGTTATTCTTCAGAGAGCTGCTCAGCAGGTTAGTGATGTGTGAATATTTCTTCACATCACTAAAGGTCCAATACAACAGATTACATGCTACCAAGARTATAAATTCTTCCTCAGTTTTGGTCTTGTCCCACAGCAGCACTAAATTATCTGCAACAAACTCTGAGCCTCATAATCATAATTTGTGGCTTTTGTTATAAAACAGTAACAGCAACAGCAACAACAAAACAAACCCACTCCACCCCAACCAAGCTTTGCTCAAACTAAGAGTTCCTTGTTCAACATTAGGGTTACAGGTGAGAAAATTGCTCACACAACTATGCAAGTTCACATCCTGCATTTTGTGGTAGAACATCACTGACTGACTAGAACAAAAATACTGCTCAGCTAAGTTTTCCTTTTTCCAGCTGTTGGCCACTCAATCTCTTATGTTTCTTGAGCACAGCCAAAAGTCTGACCTGCTGCTGTGAACTAGATTGAAAATGATCTGGTCTAAAAGATTCGCTAATAAGGACAAAATTGTGATAKCACAGCAGTTTTAAACCAACGATGACTTCACTGTTTTCTTAAACATAAAGTCCTTAATGTGCGATCAGAATCGTGCTGGAAAGCCACGTTAACTTTGCTTTTATTAAAAGCCAACAATTTTAATCAAGTGTAGCAAGAAAAGTGACAAGTGCCACTGGAAATCATATTCAAAACACACAAGGGAGGCTTTTTACCTGACAAAAGACTAGGCAAATCAATACACATTCCTCCATTTGTTTCCAATACTATCTCTGTCCAAAATATTGATGTGTCTATGGGCAAGGGTGGGAGAAATTAGTTAAAATGATATTTGTTTGACACAATTACCGTGTTTTTCTTCAAGTGTTTGGAAGTGCCACCAAAAAAGTTAAATCTCTGAATTTTTGAGTTTCAAATGTTGCTTTTAGTCAGTGCAGCATGCAGTCTAGTTTTAATCCCGATAAACAACCTTGTGAGGATGATTTAATTTTGGTGTCTCTATGTGCAMAGCTCTGTGACACCTACACATGAAGTTACTGCTTAGAGAGGCTGAGCTTCCAGGWTATGTCCATTAGAATACCATCCAAACCTCCCATTTTTACATTCCTGTATCCCACCAAAAGGCTTGGCTTGATGAGAACTAGAAACTGTAATTTAATTCTGTATACCATTATTTATGTTCTCTAATTCTTGMAAAGTTGAGCAGAAATTCTTTCCACAGCACAAGTCACCAGAAATCTCCTTGCATACACCAGCACATAAAAGCTTTCTRTCTACCAGGAAAGAGGATTTGGGCTAAACATTAGGGAAAACTCAGAAATAGCTGATTGAAGACATGGGGAATGTTGGTCAGTGAAGAGCAGGCCGAACAAATACCTGCCAGGATTAAAACAAGGCCAGTCAATCCTGCCTTAACAGAAAGGGATGAACTTTTCTRAAATTGCTTCCAAGTTGGTTCTATTTCCTTAGGTAAAATCATGGATTAAAATGAAGTGACAAGATAGCATGTATAGTGTTCAGAAAAAGATAAATTTAGGAATTCGTGGTTTAAACACTCTGCAGTAAATGGAATGTGTAAAATTCAATCATTGTTCTTTCACAGTTGTAGTGTGAGTGGTGTCAATATGATTCCTAATCAACTACTGGCCTTAAAGAGTTTGACTTAATCAATTTCTGAAGAGTTGCCTACAGTTATTTCAGCAATTACCAATGCCAACACTCAAGCATTTGCCAACAGTTTCTCTCACATAAACAATCCTACCATATTCAAAATAGGTTCACAACCTTCACTATTCCTGAACATCACACCAGAGAGAACTCATCCTGCTGGAACCTCCTTGTGACTRGTGCAGGAAAGCCTGACTGCTTATGCTGACACAAGACATGGCTTCTCAAGGAAGGATGTTATGGGATACCTGCTGTGGTTCAGACGTGACAATGCTGACTGGGAAATGCCTTTTTCTTCACTCCCAACACTGTGACCTTTTTTTAGGCTCTAGCTGCTCGAAGGCAGCCAACCTATCCCAGAACAGAAAAAAACCACAAAGAGTTACGTGATACTTAACCTATGACGATGCTTTACAATGTTGGTATTTGCAGTCTAGGCCTAGCAGGGATAATTATCCACTGGGATCCTGCTTTCCTGAAGAAACACAACTGTGTGTTAATGTTTTTTCCAGCTGTTCAGCTGGACACGAGTAGACTGAAGGGGAGCAAAGGAGATAGCAATTCCAGATGATAGAAAAGAAAGAATGGAGAGAACAGAACAAAGACCATTGTGCACTTCAAAAAGGAATAGAAAAAGAGAATTAGAAATATGGTCTGAAGAATGCTGAGAACCCTGCTCMTAATGGACATAGTGTGGGCAGCTTGACAGCTTRTGGAGAAAGCTTTCCAACAATCAGAAAAATAAAACAATGCTACCATATAAATGCTCTTATCTCATTGAATGAGGGACATCCCCTTCTAAGGCAGCCTGGGCACAAGGAGATTAAAACACCAACTTATTTTATCCTRTGCATTTAAGTTACTAGATGTAAAGATCAATCATGATGTTCCTTTTTTTCTTCCAGGTTTGAAGAAAACTCTGCATCACTTAGGTTGTTASAGATGAAGGTTTGCAAAGGCTACGGTGGCATTAAACTAATCCCAGCTACATGCCTGCAATGTTGAAATTGGTCCCTTTCTGTAAGGCATTCAGTGCCTGTGGCCTGGAACTCTCTGTGTACTGATGCTGGTGGTTTTAGAGCAGCTCAAAAGACTCCTGCACCCTCCACAGTGCATGAGCTGAGCAGTATTTCTAACACGGAATGAAAACAAGGCAAAGTTTTTCAAAAGTATTGTGGAAACAGCGCACACACAACAATGTCTAAGAGAAATCAGTAAAGTTTAGAAAATTAGGCTTTCCATTGATTATTAAAAATAAAAAATGCATCCTACATGCATCAGATTGCATCATACATAAACTAAGGACAGGGAACACACATTGTCCCACACTCCTTTAAAATATTTGCTGTTCAGAGCTAGAGGTACATTTCCTGTTTTTTGGGTGGACTCCTAATGAAGAAGAATGCTCACCCTTGGGAATTCTGCTGACAACGCATTTATGTTTTCCAGATGTTTTGTCCATCACTTCAACAAAGAAACAAGGTTTCTTTTTAAAGTCAGAGACAAAGTGAGGAACAACTAGGTACTAATTAATGCCAAGGTTTAATCTGGAATAACAAGTATGTTCCTCATCCAAGGACTAGATTAACAGGACCACAGAGTTTATCAGTTTCCATCTGAAAAGATTCAACAMTTCATAATTGATAAAGGTTAGCAGCACAATTAAACACAAAAGTACAATAATATAAGAATCAAATAACTATATTAAATGCTCAAAAGTCATGAAAATTATTTTTAAAAGTTATTATATTGACAGGAACAAGCACTAAAATACCCTACGTGTATTTTATGGCTTCCAGTTAACAATAGAAATATTAAGGACATGGTTTGCAAGGAGCACAATAAAAGCTGTGCTGCCCCAAGAGATGACCCAGAATCATTCTGCCACTTACTCCCCCCCTTATTCAGTCTCCCTCATGTTAAGGGAATTGCCCCTCTGGTTTAAGTTAACCATATGTTTAAATATGTTCCCGAATCAAGGTCCAAATTACTGAAGTAAACAGCTGCAGCTGTAAATATTCAACATGGAGCAGACATGTTATTGGAGGATTTACCATTTCAATAATTTTTCAGTGTAGAAATACACCTTGAAGTAAAAATAGAAATATATGAACCAAAAAAGCTGCTGCAACTATTTCTACTCAAACTTCTTTTGGCTTGAAACCAAATATCCTGGAAAGAGGAACTCCTCTATTAGCAYGAAAAGAAGGCAAATGTAGCTGTATGTTAAACTACACTCTGGATCGGTGATACAAAGATCTGCCTTCAGAAAACTGCAGAGACTCAACACTCATGGCCAAGTATCACCGAGGCAGGCTTTGGCTTTTCTTTTTTTAGAAGAAAAACAGTTTTTTGTCATGGACTTTTGGGGATGGAAGCAGAGACTGATAGGGAAATAGGGAAAAAGGCAGTGTTRACACTCAATCTTTGTTTGGGTTTGYGTMCRCATGGACAGGAGCTGCTCCCTGCTGCTGCTCTTAACACATGRAAATGTGGGCTTTGAAGCCAAACAAGAAGGCAGAACAGACTTCCTTAACTCTGCACATGTCTGGGAGTGAGAGAAAGCAAATTAACTCCTGTGCATAGACTGCTGAACAACCATGGCCCAGGACAGGGGGTGGAGGCAGAGCACTGCCCTACACCAAATGTCCCCTCACCCCATGACCACAGCATCACCACTGTTGAGCTGTTTGAGAAATACCCGAAAAAACCTGCAGCCCAGGCCCAAATGCTGAAGGCCAATTCTAAAAATCGTGTTTTAAATTACTTCTGCTTAGGGCCAGAGGCAAAGGACACAAGTTGGATGCTGGGAATTTCAGTGAGATACCTGGAAAAACTGCTAATATCAACTGTTACTGGAACAGAYTGCTCAGACAGGCATTGCTATCTCCAGCCTTGGATGTGTTTAAAATTCAACTGGAGAAGAGTCTCAGCAACCAACTCTAGAGACCTGATTTGAACAGAGGTTGGACCAGTGACCTCTAGAGGTCCCTTCCAACCTAAATCATCCTACAATTCTACGAAATGTTGGAAAATAACTGCAAGGTCTGGACTATCCTGGAGCTCAAAAGCAGAAGGAAGTTTGACTAGAAGTGATGCAAGAAGCCAAACTCACAGAATTTTCCTGGAAAGAAGAGTGAAGAAGCTTGACCGTAACTAGCATTCCATTTCTGACTGGAGTCACATTGGTCATGCAGCTGTTGCAAGGCACAGAACTCATCACCTGAGAGCTGAACTGAGCCCTTACTGCTTCATYTCTATCAGACACAGGTAGTGCCTCTGTCCTGCTGAAAATCAAATTTTAAATGTCTCTTTTATAAGAGGAGATGTGTTCATAGGCTTCTCAAACCATAATTGATAACAATCCAGAAAACTGAAATCTGAAGATTGAAAGAGCATTTTTGGTAAAAAAATTTCCTGATGAACCAGACAGGATAAAGAGTTGTTCTGGAGTGTAGCAGCTATTMTTTTAAAATATTTTCCTGCAATTTGAAAGTGGGTAGACAGAACTTATCTGCTAATTGAATAAAGATTCGAATCTACTGAAATTTTTATCTGGTTACTTTTAGGTTTGTTTGTTTCCCACTGGGCTGTGTGTGGCTTGGAGACTTTCCAAATTCTTTTCTTATAAGCTTTTCTAGGCTATTGGCTTAGGATATGGGCAAAAAACCTGATGATATTCCAGAACACATTCTTTTCTACTTCTTTCTAGCACATTGTGCGCTCCCCAGYTCTCACTGGGGTACAGGCCAAGGGATAGAGACCTGAGACAACCAGGGCCTCACCACACTCACAATAAAGAATTTCTTCCTAATAGCCAATCTAATCATACTCTTTCAGTTTGAAGCCATTCCCCCTTATCTTAGSAATTCCACGCCATAGGAGGAATGTATTAGTTTAGCAGAACCTAAGTAGCTTCTAGAGAAAAAAAACCAATGAATGTATAGRTAATTTCAAAATGAAAATATTTAAAAACACTTTTTACGGAAATACTCCTATTCACATACCTAAAATATTGGGAAATAACAAATTCCAAYACATAATGCTGGATACCTCATTGCTAGAGCAACAAACTGGGATAGGAAGACCTGTCCCTATTATGCCACTGATTTCCTTAGTGAGCTGTGGCAACCTACAAAACCTGCCTCTGCTTTTATTCCCCATCTCCAGAACACTTCATGCACAAACACATGGCCAGGGAATTTAGGTCACACAAAGGCAGTAATTTAGCCCTCTAGCTATCTAAATACCTGATCTCTTAATGTATTCAGCCAGATTCAAAAGAGATGCTGCTTTGCCTTTCCCAGACAGTAAAATTAGAAAGAGTTAGGCACTAATTTGAAGCACAGGGTGCTAGCATGGCATATGACTTCAAGCATATCAGCAAATATATATTGTGGGAACAGCAACTACACTGAGCAATGTTCAGTTTAACATTACCTTTTCTGTATAATATTGATGTGGAGAATGGTCCTCCAGTGTTTTCCTTTATTGGTTACAKTAATTACGTGAAATATTGTATTGGTGTACTGAAGAATACAGAAATTAGGACACAACTGCCAATCTGTGCTAATTATTTTTCTTACAGTTGTATTTGTCTAATACACKCTGATTTCTTGAGGTCTGTATTTTATGATTATTCTTGCAACTAAACAAATTGGGATGATGCTGAGGCTGGGGTAACGCTAGACCCTTCTACCCAACAGTCATAAACAAATTAAATTCACATAATTCTATCAATGATGTGGATTTAAACAACATCCTGAGAATTGTCTACTGCAAGCTGCTCCTAGGCTGGCATTGCTTTTGGCACATTTACCTGAACTGAGCTTAAATCCTAACCTGCCTTTCATCTGGATGGGTGACTCAGCTCAGCATTTTTGTTGAAGGAAAAGGAAATCCAGTGCCTTTCTGACACACAGAAAGATGCCATTGTGGTGTGTGACTACATAATCCTTTTGTCTGAAAAGAAGAGCCCAAGTATATTTCAGAAAGATCCTATTTTTCATTTGGCTTATGGAACACTTATAAACTAGGACTCCTAACTGTGATTCCCAAACACAAAACAAAGTCAAAGGTTACAGCATATGTTTTTGTTTCAGCTCCTCCAAATTACTTGCAAATGTATTCAAACACAATATGAGGAGATACTTTATTTTATTGAAAATAACAGACTACAGGGTGCTGCAAAAAAGGCTGGGGTACCTCAAGCATAAACATGGAAAGAATACATTGGTTTAGAAACCCATAAATCCTTATTTGAATCTGCCAACCTGAAAGCCAAGTAAWGCCCGAAAAAACTATTTTTCCTAAATGCTATGTCTGATTAAGCCATACTATTAAATGACAGCTGAACTTTAACATTAATATGATATTATTTAAATAACTGCATGATTTTTTTTTACACTAAAATGATGAATGATTTTTGGACAGCTCAATTGACATAAAGCAAGAAACCCCTTTAATGAGATTTGACAAAATGGAGACATATGCAGAATATTCGTTACAGCTCATGTCGCAGAGCCCTTCCTGGGGAGACTTGGGTTTGGTTGGTGTCTTTTCTTTTCCTTCATTTTTTTATAGTTTATTTTGATTGTCTACAGTCACTGAACCATCCCTTTCAATTGCCACTTCCTTCCTCCATGGATTTTGAATTTAGCTTGTGTCATTTACATATTACTCTTAATCAGAGAATTTTATATGTTACATTTTGGAGTTGGAATTGTAAGAAATCTGTGAAATGAAGGCATGAGGCTCAGTCATTTTAACCTTTGTCAATTTGGTATACAAGGAACTAACAAAGGTATTCTTCTGGGGAGACTTATGGAGAGATAAAGCTTGTGCTAAAGAACAAATATTGTAAGTTATTCACTAAAAATTTCTTCTCTTTTTTACCTTTTCATTTTTATTTTTTTTAAATTTAATAGGCAAAGTGCATTAAGCAAACATACACCATAAAAGCCTGTGGCAAGGGTAATTTCAGACTGAACTCTTCACAGGAGGCACTAAACTCCTTTAAAACTGTGCTTTCTTACCAACCAGCACCTCTCATTAGAGCGATTATTTCTTCTTCAGGAAGATGAGTATATACAGAATTATGGACATCACACAGAAGCTCAGGTGCTGTTTCACTGGGTAAAGGACACATATCCACAGATRCCACTAATTCAAAAAAATCTGTCTGAGAACGCACAGATGTAAATTTACGGGGAGAAGTAATCAGTGGATAAMCYCCTCYCTTCAGTCCCAGAGTTTTAGGACATTGCACGATTTTCCTTTTTGTAACACCACATTTCGATCCCAAGGACAATTTTCATAACATTGAAAGCATGGAATAAACATGTCAAAACCACAAGGGTTGACTGCCCYATCTATTTAGGCAGAACTGATAATTTTAACCTTTTCTCTGCACATGAATTTATGGCACTCCAAAACATTTACCAACTTTCTCATTTTAACAGGTAAAAAAAMCCCCTCAAAACACGGAAATCACTCAAGAATAAGGAACACAGGAAATCATAACCAAAAAAGCTTAATTTCAGAATACACATCCAAAACACCCCAACAAATAAGAAGAAACAAAGATGCTAAATCAATGCACAAGGACTGTCCTGCAAGCCACAGAAAACTTTTCTCATGCTTTCTTCTATCATCCAAAGACATCCTACACAGCAGCCCAGGTAACAAAAAGTCATTTATGGCAGCAAAATGTTGAGGCTGAAATAAAACTGAAAATAAAGACATGGAGGGAGAGAAGAAGAAAAGAAAGAGCGGAAATGCCCCTACCTTGGCCTTACCTTCGCAACATTCCCGTCAAAATCCTGGAACTCTTCCCCAGGTTTGCATCTGTTTCTCTAAGCTGGGGAGAAAGGAGTCCCGTTAAAGGTGAAAGGAACAGGTACTCTGTTTTGTATTTCTGCAGTCATCTGAGTCAATCAGCTTCAGGTTTGGCACAAAAAAAGCTTGTAAAGTCACCAAAGCTCTGAAATTTAAAAATATTTTGTCTTGTTTTCACTTACATAAATATGAAACCCAGGGAAGATAAGTCATTGAGGCAACAAAGGTGAGTCAGGATAAAGAGCAAAAGCTTTACCAATAAAGAGTTGCAGGTAGAAGCTGTGCACATTGGTATCCATAATCCCCACGTGCACGTGTATTGGTTGTGTATATTTGTGAAGTGATCAAGGGAT
This sequence comes from Malurus melanocephalus, assembly GCF_030028575.1. NCBI lineage: Eukaryota > Metazoa > Chordata > Aves > Passeriformes > Maluridae > Malurus > Malurus melanocephalus. The sequence continues at coordinate 453,918 of NW_026623671.1, forward strand.
CATGTGCTGTGTTCCTGATGCTTTATGAAAAGAAAAACATGTATTTCTTTCACTGTTTTTCAAAGACAGTAGTTTAAAGAAAAAAAAAAAAACCCAGAAATACAAAATATGTCCTTTTAGCAATTCTGTGTGAAAGGAGTATGTCTATACTGCCCCTGAAACACAAAACTTGTACTGACCTTACAGCAGCCACCTCTGGCCTGGGTGCTCAAATGCTTTGTGAACTGGATGTATATGTACAGAGGAAACAGCTGTAGTGTGGATATGGTGGGGTTTTTTCATGTAAGGATCTCTCACTCACTGAAAAGGCCATTTTTGTAGTTTATTAGGACAAAGGAAACCTACACTTTACACCTACACCGAATCAGCTGTCTTGCTCTACAGCTCTCAAAAATTACCTTTTACCTATTGCAAAATAGGTAAAAAATGAAACTGGGGAGATGAAAAGTTATGAGGCAAATGACTTTTTATGTTTATTTCTGTTGCTTTTTAAAAGGGGTTAAAATGTCCCCTCTCTTTTTGTGTTTTTTAGTGTGCCACAAAAGGAAATCTAGAAATGAAGAAGCTGGAGTTGCTCTCCTATTGCCTCTTTTGCCACTGGCAGCTAGAGAAGAGACATCTTCTGACATTTTAGACATCTTGGAAACAGCGTGCTATCAAAATCTACTGCAAAAAGATAATGTAATTCTGACTATTTCAGTTATGGAATTGCAGGGACCACTGTTTCTAACATGTCCCAAAACACAGCTGTGTGTGCATACATAAAAACATTCTTCTCCGGATGAAAGCTGAATATTTACCTCTTCATTATCAAATCAGACTGAAAGGATTACCTGAGTCATTGACTTCTCACTGAAAAAACTTTGTTGTAGCAGACAAAACGCATCCTGTGTTATAAATCCAYCAAAACAGTAATGCTGCCAAGAAGAGTGGCAGTCTTCCAATAACAAATCACCTTCACCATAACAAACCACTATTATATCTTGAATATTTGAACAGCAGCTATATTAAACCCWGTCCTATTCTGGAGCACAATACTGTAAATATTTACTACTAAGATTTAATGCTTGTTWCTGAAATCAGTAGTTGTAATCAATGTCACACAGCCTTTTTGCATAAACGTCCTCCTTGTTCTTCTAAAAGCTATTAAGAAAATACCAAGCAGAAGCTGGGACTGGATAACACCAATCAAGTCTTGCTCTTAGCAATAYCATATTCAGTGGGAAAGCCTGCACTGACTCTCAGATCTCTGTAATTATGTGCTATGATGGAACAAAGATGAGCATTATATTCCAGGGAGGCCATTCCCTCATTTTTTCCTGATTCATCTAGACAATTCAAGCTCCAGAAAAGCAGTTTAGCCCGGTTTGACACAAGTAACAGAAGAAAAAAAGTCACAATAATTTTTAAAAGGCTCATTAAAAAGCCAAGTTCTTATCTATGCTAGAAGGGAATCTGAAGTACAAATGTATGCTTTACATTGGTCTTTTATTATTCATAAAGATGCATTTAACACTTGGGGCTTCTCCTCCCTTTTCACAGAAAAGTAGCGCTCTCCTTTTTACCATTAAATGTTTGATCCTAASTTTCCTCTCTTGCTGCAGGATTCTACCTGACAGCTAGAATCAGTRCTGATAGTTAGGAAGGGGAAGCTGAATCCTAGAGGTTTGACAAACTCCTCTAAGCAAGACRACCTCATGTTTTTATGGTAATAAAAAACCCACAAAATAAGCGAAAGAAACATTAAAAAAGAAACAAACACGTACACACATAGTTGGAAGATCTCTAGATACCTCCCAAGAGACTGCTAAGAAAACACCTTTTCTTCCTGCTCTGGCAGAAAAAAACAACAAACCCTCATAAAGAGTTTCAGACTGTAAGTTTGTTTTKATTTAAAACTGAATTATCAGATTGCAGTTCTTCCATCATTTCTTTACCAATACCAGCACATCACAGAGGTGTGGAATGGATTTGGTGGAATGTGAACCTCTTAAATAGTGTATGTTTCATAAAACTGGTGTAGTGAAAACATTTTGAAACAGGCTTTGATAATAGCAATGGCAAATCTACACGGTGTTTAAAAATAATATTAAGRGTAATAATGAGAAAGCAGGAAGATGAACAAGATGCTGACATTGGTATCTTGTCTGCCTTAGACAAATTTTGCGTCTTTTAGTGTCTGTATAGTCCAGTTAACCTATCTGACTGCAGCAGAGCTTTTATCCCTTCTCTTTRCCTTCTAAAGACAAAAGTAGTCTTACTCTACAGACAGAAAAATTCATATATTTTAACCAAACTATTGAGACATTAACTTGTTTACATTTTGCTCATTAAAAAAATGTTCCMAATTTTCACAACATTGAACTGTTGAAGCTGACCATCATACTAAAGCTGACAATTGCATTCCAAAAGACAAGTTTATTCCCTGGTTGGTAAGATAATAATTCCACTACTAATGTAGTTAGTGTACACCTATTATGCATTGACAGAGCATCCTCTGCCCTGCTCTTAAAAAAATGTCCAGAAAATGGAAAACTTTCCCAATTATTCAAGATCTCCCCTAAATGTTCATCTGAGTGTATACAGACAGCTGAGACAGGACCCATGTGGCTCCATTGGAGAACTTTTCTGAATTCCCTCAAAATATTTGAAGTGGCTTACGTAAAAAAAACTGGGAATTTGAGATTTTCCATTACAACAAGAGRTTTTTTTACTGCACTGTGGTGGAGTGTATGTGTACTGCTCTTTCCTTCTTATTTTTAATCTTGCTTTTTGCATCTTACAGGTTTYACCATCAAAGAAATTTGCTCCTTAGGTGGAAAGCAATGAAAAGGAAAAGTTATGCTATGAACCATGTGCACAATGAGTGATCAGAACTACATCCCTGGGATTTCTAGGATCAGCAGAAAGGAATTCATCTCTATTCATCTCCACTGCCTAGGTTTTATTTGTCCAGCTAGAAACAGAAAAGCATTTCAGACTCAGCAGTCACTGGGGATGTAAGGARTGCAGGTGAAATAAGACATCAAGTTGCCTGAACAAAACTTGGTCAATCCTCACAATTCTTAGTTACATTTAGTGATTTAGCCATATTTAGTGTTTCAAAGAAGCAAATGCCCAGGACTTCAGAAAGCAAATGGCACAGCTGTCAAAAAATGCCACATCAATGCTGTTATAAGAAGCTGTACTGATCAAAGCTATCCAGGTAAAGAAATTCCCTGGGACAGAAAAAGGAATTTTTTTTTTTGAATGCCACTGGTCAGTTAAGAGATCTGTGGGAGAACCTACCTTTGGAAAAACTGGACACTTGGGAAAATATCTGAACAACGTCATGGACCGAAACTCCTGGTTCTGAGAGCAGAAGAGGCTGGGTTCTGACAGTGAAGCTCAGAGAATTTGTACCCCTTGGATGAGATGGGCTTCTGAGCATCTCCACCAACTCTGCAGAGTGGAGCTGATCCCCATGGARGCCACAAAAGCCAGAAATGTCACAGATTTGTTATCTTGGCTGCAGAGGCAGAGCAGCAGCACTGCTCTTTCACACAGAGCTGCCTGAGGAGGCGGTGATTTGCATCTGCAGCTACGAAGAGTAGGGGTGATCAACTCTTAGCAGCTCAGGATACTGAACTGTTCCACAGGCCCAAAAAGTCCTTGAATTGACACTGTAACAAACCCTTCAAAGGATAGAACACTGACCTAACCGTGGTGGTGACAGAAAATTTGCTTCCAAGAGCAGGTTTGGTGACTACAGTGACTCCCCACTGGCAGGATGGGCCCATGTAAGGCACTTTATAAGTTCCCCACTGGAGATGGTGATTATATCTCATCTGGATTATTTTTGCATGCACAAAGAACTTGCCCAATGCAAATAAAATGCGAGATCAGCAATTACTTATTATCAAACTTACCCTTTCCCGAGCACGCTGGATCTTCTCTCTGTCATGGCTGAGGTTTTCAAGCATCTCCTGTCCAATCTGCTCTGCATTAAAAAATAAAAATGTAAATGGTGAAAAATACAGCTTGTGACTGCAAGGCCTTAAAATGCCAAGTTAGATTGTAACAACAGCATTTAATATGAAGTAGCCTAATCACTCCTCCTAACTGCAAAGTAGAATACATCATTATACTAAATTTAAACATTTTCAAGCAACGTGAAACTGAAGGAGCAAACCAAACCAGAAGCTGTCTCCCTGCAACCTCCTGAGGTTGTCTAGGCCCTGGGAATTGCTGCTGACCTTTGATCTGTGAAAAAAAAGGCAAGAAGACTTTCAGATTTGCTCTGGGTGCTGGGTGCTCATGATTCCTACCTGCTCCTTAAGCCCAAGGAAGTCAGGAAGCTTTTGGTGAACCACCAGCCATCCTTGTGTCTCTAAAGACACCGAGAAATATTAGAAGAGAACCACTCTCAGAGCCTCTCAGCATTCACCACTGATGCTCAAATAAAAGCCTTCTCAGGCTCAGCCCAGTTTCTGGTGTCTGCTTTGCTCCACCATGGATGGTTTCTGGCTGGATTGGAGATGGGCTGTAATCTCCTGATGTTTCCAACAGCACACAGTGACATTAATGTACAGCCATCACTGTTTGTTTACACAGGGGTTGTTTGCTTCCACAGTTTACACTGAACCAAAGGTTACAAAATTACAGCAGAGAGGCCTCCAGATATGGTACAAAGACAACACAAGATGCCAAAACTTTCCTCTTCAAACAGCTTCAATCAAATGCTTCTCTAACACTGAAATATTAGCAGCAAGTAYAGAAGAGGAGATTTTAATCTTCAAAGCTCTATAGAAATATTAAGAAACCCTCCCTGTATTTCCCCCAAGGAGAAAAATAAGTTAAATCATTCCCATTTTACAGATGGGGAGGCAGGCAGAAGGAGCTGAAGCAGCTGTAGCTTTGCCTCGGGACACASAGCACGTGTGAGACAAACCAGCGTTTCTGTGCACATTCATTTAGGGTGCTTAGCAGACTTACCAGAGATATGCACCCAAACAGTAAAACTACAAAAACATTGCTTCTTTTTTCCTGAACAACAACAAAAAAAGCCTTGCTTTTGTTCCGGTGAGTGAGTGGGAACTTAAAATGTCATAATTCAGGGAGCCTTGAGAAAATGAATCATTAAAAATTCACCAATATGTTAGTAAACAYGATTAAGATTCTTTTTTAAAAATAGATACCAATAGAAGTCCATTTTCAASGAACAATCCAAAGCAGAATCAGCTCAAACTTTAAAAGTTTGAGACAAGCAATGTTATTTTTAAATCCATTTAACACRAGGTACACAGTCTGCCAGATAAAGTCTGAGGAAATTCATTACATATATATTTCTCTATCAGTTGCCAAGTACAGTACAAGTAAGATAAATATTTCCTCTGACCACAAATTGACATCCTCATTATGCTATCTTGTCCCTCTTGGCTTGCTGCTCTTTACTTTTAGCTGTATATACATTGCCTCCCAAAGGTGAAATGTGGTAAGATACATGRGTTTGGAGTTTAAAAGGCTGCACGGTGCAGTTACAGAAATGGCAGCCTCAGAAAGCGACTCACCAGAGCCTTGCCTCTGTTTGCATGTCAAARGACTTACAGCACCAAACTACACTGAGCTTTTCCTCATTAAGGCACTCAAAATAAGTGTAATACACAAACAGATGTATGTGTTCAATATAATCTAGGGGAGAAAAAAAAAACCCACAAAAAAACAAAAACACAAAAAAAAACCAAAGCAAAATCCCTTAAAAAGAGAAGGGGGGAAAAAAATCAACAAATTACTAACCTAATAGCAGGAGGTGAAATGATAATAAGTGTATTTAGTGCTAAAAATGTTTGCAGACATAAAGGAGTACGAGGTGCAGATTTTCCTTCAAAGGATTAAGTATTAAATATATGGCTAAAATGGTTTGGCATCTCACGAACAAAGCTCACAAATATCTTTGTAGAAAACGGTTTTATTTTTATTACACCAATTTTAAACAAGTTACTGTGGGTTTCTTTGGGTTTTTTGTTTTTTCATCTTCTTCCTGTCACTGGCAAGTTCACACTCTTAGCTTTTTATAATGATTGAGTTTATTTTCCAACCATCAATGTGACAGCAGCATCAACTGTAAGTGAGGGTAAAACACCGTCACTTTGACGAATAGTGTATTTTCCTCTCATTGTCGATGACTGAAGACATCAATAAATAAGGAAGGAGAGCATGTCAGCCAGAATATCACAGAATGAATTGTTGATATGACACTTAGGGATTAAACCTTCAGCCATGAAGTTCAACCTAGCAGAGGGGTCTGAGAACTGAGATAGTTGCGTTTCTTCCCAGCAGCCTCCATAGATAAATAATTGGACGGATCATCAATTTTACAGGAGCAGCTTTACTCTACATGCACTTTYGTTGATGATCTTTGGCCTTTTTTGGGCTAAAATAACAACATAAGTTGAACAAAGAGACAAGACGGAGGTAACATAATCTCACAATAAATTTGCAAACACAAATTGACACTTTATCCCCTTCATATCCTCATTCTACTCAGAAAATTCACTGATGACAGTGAAACTTGATTTTTAGCTGGAAGGTCAAGACAGTCAAACAAAAATGTTATTACATAAAGAAAATGAAGACCTCTCAATGATAGGAAGACATGTCCCTTCACTTGGTTTGCAACTGAAAGTACCTGAGACTAGAAAAATGTAGCATTAGCCCACAGTACAGCTAATTACAAGCTTGATATCATTGCTATCTACTTGCTACCATTTTTCAAGTTTCCCCACGACTCTGATGTTTTCCTGCCAGTTAAAACATTCATCTCTGTGGCAGATTTGTGCTTTTAGTGCAACRGTGCTGTATAGATCTTTCCAGCCTACTTATAATGCGAGTCATTGATGAAGCTACTACAGTTATGTGAAAAGGTCAGGTTTGTAAGATTTACCGTAGTGCAGATGCATGAATTAAGACCAATACACAACCTGAAGGGTGTAGCTTGTTGCCAGTAATGGTGTTATTTCCATAGAATCTTAACAATGTCAATTATTTGGGGATTATGCCAACCTTTCAGTTGTTTTGTACGGACAATGTTCAGYGCAGAGCAGTCCCAAGTCCTACCAAAGACTGAGTGGTGCTGCATCTTCTGACTGAAATTCCCAAAGAGATGCATAAAATTATGTTCTAAAATTACAGCTAAACTGTGAGAAGCAAAAGGGTGAATGCATTTACATCATTATTATCTGTGTACTGACAGAGGGCAGGAATATTCGATAGAGCAATTATCTCAGTCTTCAGCAATGCCGTGATGGCCAGGGAAAAAAAATAGTTCTGAAAAAGTACATAATATTAACAAGCATCAGCCTTAAATGGTGAATGCTAAAATTCACAGCTCTAAATGTATTCCGCCCTAAAGGTGTTTGAACAAAGTATGGGAAATCATCCTCTTTAGTGCCGAGCACTTCAAAAATGCCATGTTGTGAGTCCAACACAAATGGTGCCTGACTCTATGAGACTGTGCTATGCAAGAAAAATATAACATTTCTTACCCAAAACCACTGAAATTAATTAGAAGAATGAATACACTTTCCCCACCCAAAGAAAAAACAACACACCCCTACCCTAAAAGCAACAAATGCAAATGTAACTTCTCCCTTCATAAGYGCACAAATTGGCACATGGTTTTTGACTTTTATGCTGAGATAAACYCAAAAGATAATGATCACTTCTAGCAATGCTTTGCACTCCTGAATAAGCCCTTTMTTTGGAATTTGCATGTAACCTGTATGCAGTATTTATTTATATGTACAAATTGTAATTATTTAATAAGTGGGCCACAGAGCTTGATTTCTAATACCTACACACACATCAAGGATGCAGAATAAGTTGTGCTTGACTGGCTTTTCTTTCACTTTTTTTTTGCCTCCAGCCATTTAAGAATTTATGTACTTTATCAGCTAAACTGATTCTGAAAGAGCTTTTTCTAATCACTCAAGTCAATAATACTTTTTTCCCCTAAGATGACTAATATATTTACTCAAGAGACAGGAATGACACGGAATGAACCTCTCCAGGCTTTTGCACAAACAAGCATGCATTTTTATGAATTTTGAAGACAATTTTTCTTTTTATATGAAAAATAAAACAATCCAACATATTTTGCAGAGCACTTTTTCTCTCAAAGTGTACCCTATATGTGTGCATATATATGTATGTGTGTATGTGTTTGTGTGTGTTCACAAGTTTCATAAGATGCAGCAGGTATCTTGATATGATTTAAAATATAAAAATAAGAAAATCAGAGAGAGGATGCCTGGAAATATGATTTCATATCAATTTCATAATATATACAATGTATACACCCGAGCTATGTAATTAGAGGTTGGAAAAGACTCATTTGCACTGGGAAAAGCAGATCATGTTAAAAATCAAGATGGCTGTTCTATAGAATAATGAAATACACGAAAAAAACCACACTGTGTTGATCAGAGCAGGAATTGAGAACATTTCCAGGCTGAGATCCTCAGCCCTGCCTCGTGAGCAGCGCCATTTGGGGAGTGCAAATTGTGTTTTGTCTTTAAACAGAGACATCATATGTTCTGAAGATGTAGCAAAAGCTTATAGAAGATTTTTGGAAACTATGCTGACAAAGGCTGGGACTTTTTTTTTTTTTTCTAAAAGCCACTCAATTTTGGACAGGTTAAAAGTTTTGATTTCGGGAGGCTAGGATACATCATCAACAGCAGTGTCTGGGAAAAAATGCTAGAAAGTGTTAAAAGCTCACTGTTCAGAGGTGACAGCAAGCAGATTTACAAACTTGGAAAATACAGGTTGCAGGAGTTGAAGAATTCAGGGCTGTGTCAAACACCTTTTGCTTCTGACAGCAGAAAGTTAATAAAGAAAGTGATGACATATCTTGAAGTATRGGGACACAGGTAAAAGTCCAATAAACTCCCCAGTTCACAGCTGACATATATTTACATTGAACAGCTGATAYAATTAGAAAAGAAGGATTTAGATCATTAAGGTTATTAAAAAAACAAGTACAGGTTAATACAGATAAATGCAGGATAATGTAACAGCCATAAGGCAACGGAGAGACAATTTGTAGAGCATTAACAGAAGAGTGAAACATGAGTTAGTGCTCAAATGCCTCCAGAATCTGCCATGAAGATGATAATCTGCATGCTGCTAAGTGGTCACTTAACACAATAAAATTAAAATTAGCTACTTTTTATAGGGATTAGTCGGCCWCTTCAGCAGAAGCAAATGCCATAGAGGTGGAAAGAGCACTCCCAGTCCACAGCATTCACTGAGTACAACAYTTGCAGAGCTGTCAGAAGTTCAGTTGCATGAGATGATAAAAGAAGTTGCCCAGTCTTACTGTGGAAGCCAGTAACATCTAAAAATACCTCCCAAACTTCCAAAGTCCAAGATGTGCACCACAGCAACAATACAAACATTTTTCAAATGAAAAGGTCTCCCTATAAGCCATAATGGATGTCCATGAAATTATTTTTATTGGCCAAGAGCAAAAGGGGTCCGTTGATACCAGGGTCAGGGAAGCCAGAAAGAAAAACACCCAGAACACCTAATCAGAATTCAGTCTTTGTGCTTTGTTCAAAATAAAGAAGAAAAGATATTTGAGGAAGGTGCCACATGCCTTTAAGAAGAAACTGGGAGCATTTCGTAACCAACACCTCCCATGGTCCAGGCCTAGCTTGTCCTTCCCCAGTAAAAAAAGAGGCAGATGAATAAGAAGAAAATAGGATAAAGAAAGAAGAAAGATGATACATGACAGACCCAGTAACTTCACCTCCAGTCGCTYTTTCTGTTTCTAAAGTTTCATACCTTTTCTGAAATTCTAACTTACATCAATCTGCTGGTAAAAAATGACTCATTTCTCACTAACTGATGTATTTTTTTTTTCTGTCTACTCCCATCACCAATCTAGCTGAGCTCCCTTACTAACATCCTCACAGCAACATTCACAGGAGGTGGCAGACTTTGATTCTGCTGAGCACTTGTCTACATTGAAGGCTGGCCATTGTTCTTGCCATGCCCCAGCCCAGCAGTGCTCATCTGCTCCAAATTCCTCCCATCGCATCTTCCTCCCCTACCCCCTTCCTTCAAATAAGTTCTAAGGCAAAAAGAAATCCTTCCTCAGTGCATCAATAAGTAAACAACTTTCTACCCCCATTTCAATCACTAATAATGAAAAGTTGAGAGCCAAACCTCAGTGTCTTCTTTTGCTATTACTTTTAAGTGCTCCCAGGCTGGAAGAAGCCCCTGCTCACTCTGAGCTTGGTGCAGGAATAGGTGATGYTTTGTTGCAGTATTGCCAGTTTTGAACGAAAGTGATTTAGCAGGGGAGAGTATTAAAAATCCTGATTGCATCTAAATTAAGTCGCAGAAATATATCCTCCAAAACTTGAGCCACAAACAGTCATTTAATTAAACCTGTGACTCCAAACAGCACCGAGACGACACAACAGTGATCTCTGGTTCATCTAAGGCTGGATTCATAATCACTGYTTAATCAAAAGTGCTCCACCATCTACCCAGTTTGCTATAAACTCAGAGCAGTACAAATAATTACTCTGGATTCTGCAAATCTGGTTATTTTAAAGACTTCAAACGTGCAAGCAGAGAGTTGGCAACTTAAACTCCTGTGTTCAGCAGCTYGAGGCTCATGAAGTTGGCCCTATCTCCAGAGCTGATTCACTCTTAAAGCAGCAAGTGCACTTCAAAACACAGAGCTGAGCACAAAATAGATGAGGCAAGGCTATTAGCCAACCAGCAAATAGAAAAAAAAGTAACAGTATGTTTTTAAAAGACAAGAAAATGTTTTTAAATTTTGAAATATGTTTTAAAACTGAAGAGCGGAGAAAGAATTTATTTCCATCTTACTTAGTTACACAAAAGTACAGTATATGACATTTGGGTTGTACAACAATGAAGAACAAAGCGTGCTAGTTACATCTCTAAGTACTGGATTTTTTTTTTTTTAAACTGATTCTTCATGATCCATTTATGTAGCTTAAACTGATCAATAGGTACAAGGGTTTTTGCAGTGTCTGTTTTGGACATCAGAGGACCTATGAGAARAGCATATCCTTCAACTGTTTCAATCTGAGAAAGTGCTCCTTGAAGCAAAAAACAAAGTCAACATCAGAAAGTAAAGCCAGAGCCAAATAAAATTACATTTGAGTTAGTTCATGTTTCCCCAACATTCCAATGTACCAGATTTATCTTGCATCTACAGTCCAATTAAAAGTCAGCAAAGCTGGCAACACAAGCAAGAAGTCCATGCTTGTTTGATCTTTAATACTTCCATGGAGCTAAAGAGTGTTTTAACCTTTCTTGCACTGCTCAGAAATTCATTTTAAATGTGAATGGAACTATCTCCTGCTGTATTCACATTCATAYTTAAACAACAAAAACCAGAAGTAAAATAGCACCCAGACATTAGAAAAATAAAACAAACCTAGAAGACGATTAATAAATAATGCCTAAACTCATTGACCAAAAAGTGCAGCAGTCCGTGCATAAATAAAGCA
>NW_026623671.1:465472-515644 GCF_030028575.1 Malurus melanocephalus
GTAAACCCACAAAGCAGGTGAACAGCTCAGCAACCTCGGAGCTGGCTTCAGTGCAACTCACTCTTTGAATACGAATTAGCAGTGGGTAATCACAGCATATTTATGAGGCCTTTTGCCTGGTCCTTCTCTCCAGTGAATGCTGTATTATTCATTGCGTGTGCCCTGACCCCAGTGCGCTCCTGTTCTGACAAATCATACTTGATTAAGACAAATCTTTATTAGTTAGCTAGTCAACTTCCCCATTTATCATTTGCAAATCCCATTCTCTTTTTCGGGTACAGTAAAAAGTAACTGAAACAATTTTTTTTTGTCCATATAAAATGAAATGCTTGTTACAGCCAAGTGCGAAGAGAAGCCTAGAAGTCCGTAATAGATGATTAAAAAAAAAAAAAAAAGGTTTAACAGGCATAAATTACAAGTGGGGCAAAACTCTTAACACAACAGTGTACCTTGGATAGGTTGAGGAAGCATTAATTAGTTCATCCTTTCAATGTTTCCCTTTTTTTCCACAAACTAAATMGCTCAAAATCTAAATGTCATAGAAAGAAATGCATTGCAAAGTTGGAGGATGAAAGTACCAAAGTTTAAAAAACAATAATAAAGCCAGTGCTGAGGAAAGTTATGGTTCAAGGTTTTTACCAATACTAAAAAAACATGTTTTAAAAGGAAGAAAAATGAGTTCCAAATTACTAATGAAGCTTCAGTTTCYCTTAAAAATGCAGTATCTCTCCAAAGAGGTGGCAATTTGGAGAGGAAAAACTCCTTCCAAGACCGTGTTCGTTTATTAATTGGATAATTTACAAGAAAACCACATGACGTGTAATGCACAAGAGTTTTGTCAGGATGGTGGTTTTGCTGGCAGAGGATRTTTCTTCTCTCTGGAGATCTGAAACAGCAACTTGGAGGTGGAGGGACAAGGGACAGAGGGAAAGGACACTCTGTAACTTATTGGGCTGGCTGTCGTTCAAATTCCAGCTCTACCCCAGAATTTTATTCTCTGGAGGGAACTCTAGGAAATGCTCAGTTGGCGGTATTATTGTTTGGTTACAATGTTTAGTAAATTGTGCATTTATTACATTTTGTTGCATTTTATTACAGTTTGAATCTTGGTATTCCACATAGTGTGATATTTATACCCATCAATTAGAATTAGTGTTCATTTGAAATATGCATTAATTTAAAACMTGCACTTAAGGATAAAACATCCAGATCAACATCCCTGTGTTCCTTTCACAGCACTCTTCTTACAGATTCCAGTCTTCTTCCATTTTTACCTTCCCATCTCAAGCCATTTTTTCCTTTTTTTTTTTTTTGTTTTTTTTTCTTTTTTTTTTTTTTTTTACCCTGCAGGACCAATGCAGCTATGGATTCTGCTGCTTTTTCACACACATGAGCTAAGTGCTAGTTATTTCCATCTGCAATGTTGCCTTTGATTACACACAGAGTAATGCTGAGAAAACCACTACCTCRCTAAACCCACAGCAAGGGTTCGGAGGGAACAATGGAAAATACTCGATGGCCTGGCAAATCTGTGTTATCAGGAGGTGCAGAGAAAGGAAAGAATCCAGACTGATTTTAAAATCCTGGCAGAATCTGCAGAGCTACGTGTATATATATATGTGTATATATATAAAACTCTCTGCTCTTGTACTTGTTAAACAAAGRTATTTCTTCCAGAAATTGCTGAGATGGAAAAAAAGACTATCCCATAATAGAATTTTTATAGCACTCCTCAGAGCAGACTCATATTTTAAGGATCAAGTTAAGCTCTTCAGATGGTGTTTAAGAGGTTGACTTATATGAGACCTTTATTGCACATAGACACAATTTGTTTCTAAGACATCCCTGCTAGGAAAAAATGGTTGCAAAACCTGATTTTTTARTAAGTGCTTAGATGACAACTGTGATTTCTTCTGATGGAGCAATTCAGCAACACTTATCAATACTTTTTACATCTGCACATTACACTACCACTACATGATTTGATTTAGGGCAAACCTGGAGATTTCTAAAAATAAATTGCTCTAGAACAGAGCCRTTTACTGCATGGGGCAGCAGCTTTTGTTTGSATTCTCCCAAAGCAGCTGCCTGGARTGCTCCAAGGGCCRTCCCATCTAYCCAGGCATGGCCTKTGGGTCCCTGATGATTTGGGTCAGGGTCACCAGAGAGGCTGTTCCTTGCCTTTGGGTGCTCCTTGAACTGCAGTCAGCACAGATATGGACACTGGAGGTGCTGACAGAAYCTGTGGGGATGTCCCAGGTTTGGGTGACATCTCCCTCTCTCCTGCAGGACATGCTGCCAAAGGCACAGGTGACATTATTACCGAATTTGTGGGACTTGCTGGGAGGCCAGGGACAGTGTTTGTTTGTGTGGATGGTCCATGCTGCAGGCAGAATGAATTTAGTATGTTTTTTTTTGCTGCAGCTTATTTCTTGATTTCTAGAGGACAAGCACGAGTAAAACAGTGAGCCCAGCAGCCCTCAGCCCATGCAGCAGAGACAAGTATCTGGATTTTCCATCATGCTCAAAGATCAAGAACTCAGGGAGGCAAGGTCAGAGCTGGGAAAGGACCCTGGACTRCCGAGTTGTGTATTTGAAATGGAAGTCATGCCACCTATGGGCAGGTATCRTCCAGCCCAACGTCCTCGCTGACATTACAGACCTGACCCCACGGCTGTTTCCACCTTTCGGTGCGGTTTTGGATGCCAGTAAAAAAAATTAATAAATTGATCTTTCTGAAATTTCTTCAAGCAATCTTCAGTGTTGCAAGACAGGAATTTGAGAGAGCAGAACTGTAGTACTGGCTCAGGCACTACTCTACCCCTGCTAAATACTTGTGCCTGCTTTCCTGATTCTAATACGGGTGTGAAGGAATCTACGTTGGTCAAACACAGTAAGTAAAATGGAAAGGATAATTTTTTCTATGGGAGGCATTTAAAAACTGCACTTAGCTTCTTATATATTCATTTTCATTACGACTATTATTTGAATGCTATTTTAATTGAAAAAAAAATAGAAATTATTTAAAAAATGAAATCTGAAGTGGCCAACTCTCCTCAACTACAGAACATTATATTTAATCTAATAAGGGGGTTTGAGATTATTTGAGYCCCAAAATATAATTATCCCATGATCAACTGAATTGGTAAATTATCGCAGTATGACAATTTAATGCAAACACCCAGTTCACAAACATAACTTTGCTGGAAATTCTCAAGAAGTGTTAAACCGATGTCAGTGTCTCAGTAATTTCGCAGTTTAAAAACAGTTAGAAATGTAATGACTACACTGCACTTGATTAAAGCATTTACAGCTCTAATCAAAAACTGACAGCAAGATCAAAGATGTTAACTTAAATCTCTCTTCTAATTATGTTTAAAATGCCACACCTCAGGCCTGTCTCTCCTCTTCTTTTTCAAACCAAATTCTGCTTAAGAAAGATCTAACACTTCTTAACAGTTCATTATCCAATAAAACTATTCAAAGCTTAAAAGCAATCTACACAATTAGTCAGGACCTCAGGGAGTCCACCGGTAGTCTTTATTACAGGGCTTCATATTAAAACACCTTAATTATATTTGTCAAATGGATTTCATTAAAACCCATCGTCACTTTAATTTTCATATTTTGACAGTGCTGGCATAGCATTATTACCACCTGCCAAGCTACGAACTACAACAAAATTATCAAATTCCTTCAAATACTGAGCAGTTTCTTTTTGTACCTGACCAATGATTTCCCTCTTTTTGGTGAATGCACCATAATTAAGAGGAATAATTAAAAATTCATATTCAAGCAGCACACAGGAAGCTAAATGTGCAGTGTATCTGTTGCAGGTGTGTAAATAAGAACCTTTATGGATACCTGGTTGCCAGGAGCACGTAACACAAAGGTAGGACAYATATACTGAAGTGCTTCTGAATAATAAAGCCAAGACATCAAACAGAATGCACTATTATTTAATCAAATGACAACAATGAGGATTTGAAAGCAGAGGACATTTTAACTTCTGCTCATTATGCTGTCATTTCCACACAACAGATCTGGGGATTATGACCATATACTGTAACCACAGTTTTATTTTAGATTTAATCCATGRAGGTTCCACTTGACTTTAGACAATCACATTGAAATATAATTAAAACAAAATTGTTCATCCTYTCTGCATACAGTAAGTACTGTGACAAGGGCTTCTGATCTTTGTGATACATTTCCAGTGCAGGACATACCAATTGTTGTTTGATTTTTTTCTTAATACTCAATGCCACAGCAATTAACGACTTTAGATAATTACCAATAATATAAAAGGTAGCTACCAGCATCTGTCATGCAACACAGTTTGGGCTGTTAATGTCATGTGGGGTATAGAAATAAATTATTTTCTCTTTTTTGTTATCTGAAATATCATACAGAAAACTCAAACAATTTATCATTATTGTGCATGTATTTACTGAGCTAAATTCAAGCCTGATTAACTCCATGTTCTTCAGTGAACATGYGTGTGAGATGACTTTGGCCCACAACAGATAAAACAATGGCATGCAGAYTGCAGTGGGGAAAAGAACAGAGAATTTTCCTTTCTTTCATATAATCATAGCAAGAAATAAGAAATTAAGAGGTTTCTGCCATATGTCTAACACACTTCACTGCTTTGTACAAAGGTCTCAAGAGTAATGATCCCCGTGTGTTATGAATATTTTAAGACTTATTAAATGTTCTTGGATTATTGTGAGTAAAACTATGGGATCCTAAAGAAGTGGTTTAAATGACAATCAAATAGTATTTCTATTTAAGGTAAAATAAAAATTTTATAATTATTTAATGTATTATCAAGGAAGAAAGCTTCAACCTCTTTCACACCATATCACAAGTTTCAGCAGAGGAATTGCTGAAGACGTGCTGGGGTTTATTTTATTTAATTTCTATTTTATTTCATTTCATTGCTTTAATTGCTTTTGAATTACAAAGAAATAAAGCAGAGTGCCTACAAGCAAGGGACTAYGAGCTGATCACAGATCTCTTGTTTGATTTTTTGGCAAGTCACCTTATTTCTTTTATCCTATTTACTCTATCTGCAGAACAGGGGTAAATCATGTTTCCACTGGAATTCCACTGAAACAAGCAAATGTCCATGTGCTGCTTAGCTTCTGTCACCAGGACATCTTACAGCAAATAATCAGAATTTTTTAGTGTCTTTTGTTCAAACTATTACAACAATCCTTGGGGGTTTCTAAGAGAAACCCAGAGGCAATCTAGGAGATGAGCAGTGTTTTGAAAACAATCCCAGCCCAAACCAGGGTAGGCTTCTRCTGACCTGGTGGGAGSCAGCTCCTCCAGATGAACAYGAGGATGGATGGAGGGACASGGAAACCTCCCAGAGGAGGAGCTGSTGGATGAGKGAAGCTCACACGTGCCTTTGACACAACTGGTCACACTTTCCCTCTTGAAATCTYCTCCTCCCTGTGCCCCCGGGATCCTGCCCCCTCTGAGAGCTCCTGAAGGGCTGCTCTGCCTTTGGTTCCTTTCTTCCCACAGATCTGCAGTTGATTTAAGGCTGGAAAATCTCATGCACCAACTCAGTCACTATTTAATAAGGGACAGATTTCCCTCTCCGCTGCACTGCCATTGCCTCTCCCATCTCTCTCACTGCTGAGCCTTCAGCTCAAGTTCAACACAATGCAGCAATTCCATTCTACACCATCCATTCTCATGACATGCAACACGATTGTCTTCCTTTCTACCAAGCCTCAAAATCTTTTTTTTTTTTTACTCAATTCCTTTTTTTCACTCTTTGCTTTTTGAACAAACTCTCTGGTTCTTTCTGCATCAATAGGAAACAGACTGGTCTTAGCCATTCCCTTCCTAAAACCYTCTTCTAAGGGTTTATTTACCCTTTATTTATAGTATCACATACTTTTATTTTAGCCTTGACAAAAAAAGGTGTACGTACCACCTACAGAAATGCACAATATTGTTACAAACACTGTTTTTAGTGTAATTCCGGTCTTTTTCTTTCATGCCACTGACTCTCCTCACTTCAGCACATGAAACAACAGCTACATTCCTTCTATAGCCAATCCCTTCATGGTCTGACTTCTCCCACTTGCTATCAGCATATTAATTCCTCTCTCAGCTCAGATATCTTTCTGTTAAATTTTTACTCAAGCATTTCTGTGCTTTCTCCCATGTTGCCATGATTGAAAGGAGCTGAGCATAAACAGCTCATTGCCTCATCCCACTCCTGCAATCTCTGATYTGGCTTCTCTTGTCCACTGATATAGCAGGGATAATAATTTCTTCACAGCTCATGGGAATCTCAGGCATAACCACGAGCCTTTGTATTAGCTGGATTTCTAAACGTCTGCTCCCAGAGGGATAAGCAAGGGAATCTAGTGAGCCCGTGAGAGTATCACCCACACAGGAGGAGGGAAGCACAGTAAAACAAGTGAGCACCACCTGTCTGCAGTGTTTCAGGGACTTGCAATGTACACTGAGTTACTGTCAGACTTCACCTTCCTACAGCAAACACTATCCCCCACAAGCTATCAGCAAATAGAATGTAAATCTTGTTGTCACGAGTGAATAATTTATTAAATTGACACTATTACTAATAATTACAGAAGATGTGCCTGTTTTTCACTCCTGACAAACAGGAAGCCAGCCATGTTTCCCATTTCAGCGACGATACACAAGGAACAATTCAAAGTGAAGCTCGTCCCTGGCTGGCACGTATTCTTTACCATTTGAAGTTTATTTGATACAAATGAGGGTCTACAGAACCCTGCTGACATGAAGTCACAAAGAGCATATACATTTATGAATACTGCATTTACTGCACTCTGTATGCGATGTTTGTTAGGTCTCGGGGCTGAAATCACAGCTCTGAATCTATCTTGAAGATGTTAAGGATGCGTTGTGAGCTTTTGCTTTCTCTCCTCCTACCCCCCAAACAAAACAAAACACCACCACAGCCTTCACGGCTTTAATTATTAAGTTTATATTTTCTGTTTTATCTTAAATCCCATAATGGAAGCAACCAGGTTTTTTTCTGTCTCCTTGTTTCNTTTTTTTTTTTTTTTTTTTTTTTTGGTAGTAGACTACACTCTTGATGTAGGAAGGAAATGTGAAGACAGAACAATCCAGCTGGATTAGACATTTTTGAAACCTACTGCCAGCAGTGAGCTGTCAAAGCCAGCAATCAAATGTAACCCTGGCGAAAAAGAACTGGGGACTGCTGTGAGGAGATTTACTTAGAAGAAACTCTCAAATAGTGCTTTTATGTCCTGATTCTCCTCCCCTGCACCAGTTTTATACCTGCTTGTTGTCCCCCCACCTCCTTAAAGTCACACCTRGTTTACAGCCTGTGGTAGAAATATTTTCTCTATTCCAAAATTAACTATTGAATTTCTACGGCCTGAGTGCAGAACACCTCGATGAATACTTACTGTTCACCTTCTAAATCTTCAAATCTATGAAAATGTGGGGTAGCTATTAATACAGAGCTCTCCACAATATGCCCAAGAGTAAAAAAAATCTTACCATTTTCTTTCCACCTCAGAAGCTGACAAAATAAGGATGCAACTGAAAGTCAGAAGGAAGGGTGAGAATTCACTACTTCTGACCTCACTCCTGCTTTTCTACGTGACCATAACTGTGCCTTCCACTCCATCTTTTCACTGGAAAGCTGTTAATAAGCATTGAAAGAACTTGGGAATAAGCACCATTAAAATCAAAACACATGAGAAGATATTTTGCTATGGCAATGAAAAGGAAAACAAGACAGAAATTAAAGAACTGACTGGAACACGAACACAATGTAGGGACTGGATCAGATATTGAAGAACAGGGTCTCAGACAACCAGTAGGAGAAAAGCAAAGGCCAAGACTATGTATTGGACTAATTATTGCAACAGCAAGATCCTTACATTACCAAAAAAACCTAGTCTTTCTGGATTAAAAGAGGAATGACTACAGAACAGGAGGGTTATATCAGCATTTTGGCCTTATCTAGGCTACCAACATGACCAAGAGTCTTTCTCCATTATAAAATGGAAGTAATGATACTTCATTATTTTCTAGCAATGGCGGGAAGATTTATTGATTAATACAAATTTTTAAGCTTGTAGGAACCCTCTGATTCATGCAGAAACTGAATTTTAATGCAACAGTCAAGGAAAAAATAGAATTACAAGAGTGTCCAATATGTGTGATATGTGTACTCTTTCTGTTGGACAGAAAATCATCTCTAAGATTGGAACATAAGGAGTCACAGAAGCCACTCTAGATCTATACAATGGAAAAAATGTACAAAYGGTCAATTGAATAGTCTGGTTTCACAATTTGTGATTTGAAAACTCAATACAACCTTAAATTTTAACCAGAAGAGAGTATTTATAGAATACTGGCTACTTTCCCTCATTTAAATTGACCAGCCATTACAGCTAACAACCTTCCCAAACCATAGGAATAAACAAAGAATGCTGTATCCATTCTAATTTAAAAACTCTAATCATCATTAAAAACATAGCTGATTTAGTCAGAAGTTCCATCTATTATGTATTGTAATGATTTAATAGTGCCAATTAGATCTATAGTATTCCTAGAAATGGAGGAGTTGCAGCTGGAGCTCTGCAGACCAGTCAAACAATTTTCAAAGGATATTCAAAGGTCTGCACCACTCTATTCTAGGTAGAAGATTAAATTGCAATGGAAAAAAGAAGAAGGATTTCAAAACAAGTATTCCAATATGACAAATAACTCTTCTGCCTGGGCTTTCCTTTTGTAGAAAAGAGAAGTATTTCACCCTCCTATTCCATAAGTAGCTGGAAATGCTCTGCATATTTTAATAATGACATCAAATAACTTGCTAATTCAAGATACTTTAGCCAGCCATGTGTCCTAGYGGGAGACAATGCACGAGCCCTTTAAAGTATCTACAATACAGAATATGTTCCTTGATAATGTCATTAAGCCATGAGGACATGTAGCAAGCAATTGCTGGCAAAGGTCAATAACCTGATCCATTTATACAACGAATGCCTGTTAAAACAGTGTTTAAAGAACAATCGAATGATTGATGACCATAAGCTCCATGTTGGCCATGATGTGYTGTGCTCTCTGCAAACTCCCCATGCATCTCTGCCACTGGGGGTGGCTGGGGGGAAGCTCTGCTCTGCCAGAAAATCAACCAAAATATTTAGACAAAAATGCTGACAACAGTAATTGAGTAAATAGAGGTCTGAAGATGCATTTGTGAGTGCTGGGCACTAAAAAAGTGATGCTGATGTAATTGAGTGCAGCTCAGTTGGAAAATAAAGTGCTCTGGGCAAAACAGACTGCCAGCATCCTCTAAGCTCCGTGTCACAGCCAGGGGATAAAAAATAAGTGACCATCCCATAGATGTCTATCACTGATTTTTAAAATTGTTAATTTTTAAACTGATGCATTAAAATGCAGCTTCATTTGATGAACATTTGAATCTTGCCAGCTCAAATGCCATTGTCAGAATTCATAGGTCCAATTTGCTGCGTTATTTAAAAAAGGGGGAGAAGGATAAYTTCCAAAATATTTTTGTTGTTTTAATCTGTCAACAACCATCATTCTGTCAACAGAATGCTGCACACATCTTAGAATTCAATACCCTTTTCTAAACAGTAATTAACCTAACAGCTTCTTACAAGTCATTTTTYTGTCTCATCAGAAAAGCATGGTGACCTGATGTTCTGTAGGACAGGARTGCTTCCCAAAATTGTCATATGGTCCCTACATAGAATTAATTCTGTCATTCTAAGGTGACCACATTTCACTTTTCACAAACAAAAACGACCTTGAAAGTCATCTCTCTCTCTCTATATATATATGATCATAGAAGTAATAAAATAAATATGATCCATCCAAAGCATTTGATATTCTATAAYTGTAATGGTTCTGGCTTTCATGAGATAAACACGCTGGGACCACATTGAGCTGCTGAAGTGCACCCTTCAATTAAAGAGCATTTCTGCACACAAGCCAGTTCCTCGTGGAGGTGTTGATTATAAGTGGCATTCATCAGAATCAATGGTACAAAAATAAGCTCCCTGCCATTTTGCTACATCCATAAACAGGTGTGGCCTGAGCTTTATTAGGTGCCCAGACAAAACGACACGCAAGGACTGTATCTCGGCATGAGTCACAAAGCAAAATTACAGTTCTGCACTGCACTTGTGAGACTTCCTAAAATGTTTCCCAAGTCAGGGGCAGCAGACAGTGTTGTTGGTTAGTGCAGCCAGAGAAYTGGATCCACCCCTTCCCGGGCCCCAAAGAACTCCTGCATCGTGATACAACAGTCAGAAACATTTCATGACTGTTCTTAGAGCTCCACCTTTCCTACAAAATGCAGAGCTTCTGCACAGCACAGYGAGCAATGTTACACTGGAACTACATTTTAAAAGCATTCATATGAAGAGTYATCACATCTTCCCCAGTAATCTCCCATCAGCCACAAAAACAGTTGAAATAGAGCAGAAAACAGTTAAAGCAACAGTCCGTTACACACTGATGAATTTTCCATCTCACCCTCGCCACAGACGGAAGTTCAGTCTCCTCCTTAATACACACGTGCCAAACAACTGATAGAAAAGGATGCCAAGCACTCCAAACGTCTTCAAATTTTGGAAGGTAACACCAATTGACCTACTAAAGATAATCCATTCTGTTCCCATCCTGTTTGGCTCTGTACTCGAAGCCTCCTCTGCCTTCATTGTTTTAACCACACACGTCAGGATGAATTTTTCACCACAAGGCTTTAGAGARGCACAATTTTCACTCCAAGTGTCCAAAGATTTTTCAGCAAGCCAGTCTGCTTCCCATGYCCCTCCATTAGAAATTAAGTTTTTATATTCCTACTTACTCTGTGAAAGAAATCAACCTATTTCCCATTTGCCATGACACAATCCCATTTCTTCCCTTCCAGGCTTTTCCCATCAGCTCCTCTTGTGTCCTCCTCTATCTTGTGAGCCATCAGCTGAATRCAACACTGGAGCCTGATGGTTTCATTATGAACTGACAAAGTCAAAGACTCATCATTTACATATTAGGAATGGAGACATGTGAATGTTATGGTTCTTCCAAAAGTCAGAAGAAATTAGYGACAAAGGTTTGTCTGCTGAGTTCCAGTTTGTCAGGAAAAGAACATTGGAACAATCAGCCTGTGATTATTCCATGTTCAAGAGGGGGGAAAAAAAGCATCATTCTCAGGTGCTAGGAACCTTCCACTCCAAATTCATACATGTTCTTCTAAGATGTTGAAACAAGTGGGGTTTTCTTTTTCTGGTGTTCCTGGCACAGAAATCAGTACCTTTGAATTCTGCCTCCTTGGGAGGGGAAGCAAGCCCAAGCTGGGGCCCAGAGCTGCAGGGGTAGGAGCTCAGAACAGACCACAGACCAAGAACAGCTCAGAGCCTTGCAGGGAGGATAAGCTTTCTGTGGGAGGATGTGCTGAGATGATTCTTAACTTCTCCCTACATTAAAGAGCATTACATTTTGTTGGGTTTGATTTCCCCCCCACTCTTTTTGGCCTAGGGAAAAATCCACCTTCGCTTTATTAATAGTGAATTCAAATGGTTTTTCTGCTGCAATTTAACAACTTTTTTTTTTCCCTGCACAGAGACAAGATAGTCTTCTCTCTTGAACCCTTCAACATATTTGTTCTGCATTATTTTTTCATTCGCAGTTATCCCGGAGGCTCTCAATGTTTAAATAGCTCCCTCCTTCCCATGTAAAGCTGTGCACTAATATCGATCAACTTAGGCTGGAAGTTACTATAAGGCATTTTTCAATAATCAGCCAAGCTGTTCAGAGAGTGTCTTGGATATAACCCTTAGGTAAACAGCACAATACACAAGGAACTTTCACTCAGCAAGCACATCTTTCCAGTCTCGAGGCTGGCTGCTGCTGCTCCACCAGACAAAGAACTCGATTCTGACTTTCTACTCKGCAGGTCAGAGGTGAAGTCATTTTAGCTGAGGATGTCTTCATTCTTATGCACAGCATTTAAGTTTCTTAGGACACTTGTATGTTTAAAGATCTCACAGTCATATGACTTTCAAGTAAAGGGTCAGGAAGCAAGTAAGCTTTTAATGAGTATCAATTCACATTTTAATTACCCCCCCAATAAAATCTCATTCTTCTAAGAAGGTAAAGGCATGACTGCAGAAGAATTTTAGGTATTGACTAGGTGAAATACCTTTATCAGTGAATTAGAGTGAATAGGACTGCTTACCTGGCTGMGAGGAAGAAGAAAATAATTTTAAGCTAAACAATTAAAAATAAATCATAGGAAAAGGATGATACATATAAACAATATGTCAAGTAATATCCACACTTACAGAGAGATGAGTAAGCTACTCTGAATTGTTAGGTTTTCATTTCATTCATCTCTGATAWAAAATGCCAGGTTTATTCTATTTTTACATTACCTCGTTAATCAAAAATGGGAGAGAAAAATGATTGGCATGAAAGACTTGAAATCATTCATACTTTATGCCTTAARTAGCTACATTCATTGGTTACTTCCCATAGTACTTAATTCTGAAATCAAAAACATTGGGTATTTTAATTTCCTCCTCTTAACTGCAAAGCATCAGATCATGCTACATTGTTTATTTAGGTCTGAGAGATCCTTAAAAGACAAGCTTGTGTAAACTAAAACGGCAAAAAAAAAGTCTGATGTAAAAATAGTTGTAGGTCATTGCTTTGCACACTAAAAGCAGTGATGTTCACACCCACCAGTGGGCGAAAGATAAACATCACAAAAGTAAATAACACTCTGAAATAGCTGGCTCCTATGAGTCCTGGAGACAGCACAAACTGTTTTGTTGTTTTAAAAAAAGATTATGCATAAGCAAATCCACATGACTTTAATTTCTGAACGTGTTTTTGGGTCAACATCTGTGCTGGGGAGCCGGGGCAGAGCCCGTGGTGCAGCTGCTCCCAGTGCCCTGCTGGCACTGCCCTCACTGCTCCCCTTCCCTGCTGGACCTGTCCATGCCCAGGCTGGTTCCTGCTGCAGAAATCACTCCCT
Organism: Malurus melanocephalus; assembly: GCF_030028575.1. Classification (NCBI taxonomy): domain Eukaryota; kingdom Metazoa; phylum Chordata; class Aves; order Passeriformes; family Maluridae; genus Malurus; species Malurus melanocephalus. The sequence goes on from NW_026623671.1 coordinate 478,536, forward strand.
CACCAGGAGTGAGGCACTCTGTGCTGTCAGAACACAGAAATGAAGGTGAGAGTGGCTCAGCAGCACTCAGGGACCCCATTTTGGGGATCCTGGCACGCACTGAATGTAGACACACACACAGGGATGCTCAGAAAGCTGAGGTGCCCCACACCCAGTTCTCTGTCTCCCCACAGAGCATCACCTCAACCATCAAGAATGAACAGAGCTAGAGCAATTCGGGAAAATTCCTGTACAATGGCAAATGCAATTCAACGCAGGTAAACGCRGGATAAAAATTGTAAGACAAAAGATTCCAAAGGAAAGCCAAGACATTAGGGGAAAGTGTTCAGAGGCATAATGATTGAAGAGAGATTTAAGTGTCCTCCTGGGTTATGAAAGTCTTAAGCTAATGGATAACTGCAGTGGGAAAATAATGCTGCACAGTGAGCTGCATGCCTAGAGGAATATAAAGCTAAAATTCTGGGGCTGACTGGCACGTAAAGCTGACTGGAAGCCCTGCCTACAATATTGCATTGTCTTAATGCATATAAATTAATATTTCCAAGTAAATTGACAAAAAAAAAAAAAAAAAAAAAAAAAAACACACCATTCTTTATGTGTAGAAAAAAAAAAAAAAAAAAAAAAAAAAAAAAAAAAAAAAAAAAAAAAAAGAAGAGGGAGGGAAGTCCACCTGAAACTCGTATTTTACAGCCCACTGTAGCCAGCTTTGTACCACACAGAAGCTGCAGGTCACCACCACGCTGCTGCAATTCTCCATTTCTGGCCATATTCTGTGAGAGTTAAGATGGGATTGCAAAAGAGGAGCCACAGAAAAGATCTCCACAGGGTCATTCAGACATGAATGTATGCTACATTCTCAAGGGCAAGTGAAGTGCTGGAATCTCTTGTAAAATAGATGAAGAACATTCAAAGGGTTGAAGGGAGGTGGTAGAAAGAAAGGACAAACAGACAGTGATTATAATGCCCACATACATTTAGCTTTCCTTATTCTTAAAAACAGAACAAACAAAAAAAAAAGTCAACCAACCAAAGATGGAAATTTAGMTAAACTCCTGGTTATGACAGATCTTGAATTATGGGAAGTGATGTGCGTGTTCTGTGCTTTGAGACAATAATCAAAACAAACAAGAAAATAACACCACCAATGTGGGAAACATTTAAAGTAATTTGCAAGATGGAAAAAACTTCCATGGTAAATACAAATTATAATGCTCAGCTCTTTAAAACAGTGTTAGTTCAAAATATTTCAGGATGTGATTATTACAAAGCAGGTTCAAGCATAATTTTACACTTCAGAATAACTTCAGGACAGTTCCTTGGGGAGCTGAAGCCAGAGCTTCCCCTGAGCCTGGCTTGCTCAGGCAGAGCAATTCTGTCACCCTGAGCYCTGCTCAGGTGCCACCTCCCCAGGACAAGGGAGGCAGATTCAGGGACCTCATCACCTTTATAAATTGATTTGTTCAGATAYGCTGTGTAGAAACTTAAATCTTGGAGAAAGGAGTGTAGCATCTSATTTGGCACTTTATGTGATACAAAATTATTGCCACATCCCAAGTATTGTGTATTAAAAATTTATTTAAATTTTCCTCTAGAGGCAATCTCAAATTAAGTAAGAAAAATGAAAGAATTTTTGAAAAGGAATTAAACCTCACACATCTGCAGGACCTTTGCCAGGTTTCTGTGCAACCARAGGGGGACTTAGGACAGAAAAGACAGTTCTAAGACCATTCCCCAAGAAAATTTCTGAAAATCAAGATGCTGCCTTCAGTTACTAAAAATTAGTTCCAAGTTCAACAGGTGCAAACTTTGAAGCTAGAAATTTGTGATCTCTTTGAACCTTGCTTAAATTTATTTAATTAGTTAATCAGAACAAAACCACACCCCTTTAGTCTTTATTTAATGTAGACCATAAGCCACAGCTCAGCACAATGTTTCGGAAGAAGGGTCTGAGCCCTGAATTTTCCAGGTGAGCCAACCTAAAAGCGTTGGGCAAGGACACCTGTGTTAAGGAATACCATCCTTACTTCTCCCCTGCCTTGTTTTTTGTTCAATGCCCTGTGGGTCCCACAGGTCACTGGTAGAACATGTCAAGGCTCCCTCTCAGCACATCCTTACAGCACAGAGCATCCTGTCCATTCCCTCCACTGGGTGCCCTGGGCACTTTCCCCATCCTGCTACACCACCAGGACCAACAGCTACAGGCTGAACATTTTCCTCCTGGACCAGAGCTTCCACATGAACCCATCCCAATCCTAACACAGATCTCTCCCTGCGCTCTACACTGATGTCAGTGGGGGCAGTGGGGAAGATCAGGTTGCTGTTACAAAGATTGGAAAAGAAACATGTCCAGAGAATATTTTTACAATCTCCACCTCTACCTGTTCTCTCCAAAAATCTGTTTCTCACTATCACTTCTCCAAAAGACAAATTTCATGTTTCTTCTTTTTCTTTTTTTTTAAACCACTAGGAGGAATCCCCTACTGCCTACACAATAAAGTCAGTCAGAGGCAAGATTCTTTCTCACAGATCTTATCCCTCTAAGCCATCAGACTGACTAAACCACTATCCTTTGATCAATACGCAGCTAAGTGGGAATTTTCAAAAAAACCTTTAAGCAAAATAAAGTTGCTTCTTTATTACACACAGGCCTTACTCCCCCAAACTAGAAGAGAGGTGGGATTTCTTTTTTTTTTTAATTTCTTGTTCAAAACTTGCTCAGTCTGGATGCAAGTTAGATCCCATCCAGGCAGAAAAAACACTGAGAATAGAGAGTATTTACTACCACTGAAAATGGTGATTGCATCAAAGGCTCAACAGAGTGGCCAACTGTGAGAAATCATGAACCATACACTAAATGTCACCATTTGTTTACAGTTAAATGTACATTAAAAAAAGGTGTCTACTCAATTATCTGTAAATGTATTTTATGTGTAATTAAAGGGATGTGAATAAAAAAAAACCAAAGGTTTCACCTGCAGCATAAAAGGGGACTGATCCTTTGAACTCTATTTTAAGCTGTCCATAGTGTCAAAAACAAAGCAGTTTTGTGTGTGAGACTCAATTTGGGCACCGGACTTCTGAGATCCTATTAGAGCAATCACCAAGTGTTAAAAAGCCAAAACATCTTTTCAGAGACCACTGCCAGACAGCAAAGAAAATAACTCTTTAATAAAATTGGATCAATTTTCTAGCTAACCTGTCCCAAGTGGAAACAACACAAGACAGGTTCCCAGAGAGTCAGCATTAATGATGGGCCCAAGCAATGAATATCATATGCTTCCCTGGACATAACAAAATTGCCTGGGGCAAATTTCATATGAGGGCTGGATTGCAAGTTGCCTGTCTTGCTTCTTTGCCTTTCCTAAGCCAGCTCCTAGGCTTTATTTTTTTTTCCTTAAGTGGTAAGATTTCTCACTGTGCTTAAATGAGGTACAGAGTACGTGCTTAAACACATTACAGAAAAAAATAACTGATTTACTYAGTGCAGTTGAGACACTTCAGAGAGTTGGGTTTAGCTCCTGTCTCAGGACAGGCACACCCTGACCCTGGGGAGGTCACTCTGGATTGCTTTTACCTRATCTTCAGCAGCCCACGCTGCTGGCTCTGTGCAAACACCAGCCTGACATTTCACAGCCCTCCTCACACGCTGTCAGTCACTTCTGGACTCATGAACAGGAGGTTCAACACCATAAAGACAACAATTATCCCTTTTTCCACATGAAGGTCTTTGGGCAGGCAGAGRGTGCTCATGTGTGCCTATGAAATCCAGGACAGGAAACATCTAAGCTGTGCTCAAACCTCAACTGAGATAACAAAAACAATTTCCTGAACATGGAGATAACAATATTTCAACGGGGATGTTGGGGATAAATTGCCAAAAGCGAATCAGACATCCCACCTAAATATGAGATAGATTAGATACATTATTTTGAAAAAAAAAAGCATGAGCACATTGGTCTCAAAATACTTGGGGTAGGATAAATGGGAAGTTTTGCACTGAACAGGCCACAAGCAGGATTCAAGTGCCAGGTATCAGAGAATCAGCTACACTGTGAAATATGACTGCAGTGTGTATGGAACATTTGACTAAAGTATCTGTAATTTACAATATTTATTCAGAAAGTTTAGATTGTTCAAAAGCATTTCCATCCAGCTTTTTACCTACTTAAGTCAATATGAACATTCAAAGAACAATATTTAGAACAAAATGTACCTTTTGGCAATCATTTTCATCAAAGAAGCAATAGCATCCCAGTGCAGTCCCAAATACTAAAAACCAACCAAACCAAATTCCTCAAAACAGCCCAACAGACAATAACTGCTATTTCAAAAGCAATTCCACTATTTGCTTCTTCAAATSTCTATTACTTTTCATGAAAAGAAACCCTTTTGCAAACAAAAAAGGCTGGGCAACATTTTTTTTCTCAGTTAAGACTCCTCTGCAGACTTTTTAAATTAGRTTTTCATTGTAGTAATTTTTAATTTTTTGTTACTTTTGCAATGATCACTATCTATATTACAAAGAACTGATATAATTTAATTTGCAGAAAAATATTCCTCCAYTGCATCAGCATACTAAGAAACATGAAAAAAAAGATATACGAGAGGAACTCCAGCTGTGCGTCCTATGCAATAGGAATATTTMAATCTTGAAGTAGCAAATTTGCCTTTTGTTTCAAAAGCATTATCAATAATAACAACTATTTTTATTAAATAAGCTATCATGCTACAAAAGTTAACTTTTTTTTTTTCTCTTTTGAAAATCTCCAAGCATTTAATTGCTTTGTATTACAGCAGAAAGCTAAGCTGGGCATCTATACTTCACAGTTAAACACAGACAGGTAGTAGAATTGCACTTAAACATAAATTTCAAGAAAGYCAAAAATTGGTAGAGCACACCTCTRCACAYATTAATTTCTRTTCAAGCTAATCTTGTGGTTTAGTAACCTCAGTTTCAAATTAATACACATTCAATACACACATGGTAGCTTAAAATATATTTTCAACAAGTAATTTCACAAATTGGCACAAGATCCTGCTTCCCTTTGCCAGCAGATCTTTGTCCACAGAGCTGCCTCTGCTTTTGAGATTTGAGTTTTGCTCCTTGCTCTGACAATGCCTGAGAAGGTAATTTAATCATGTCCTTCATAACGGGGGGCTGGTAATTTTTCTCTCTTCCCTGGTGCCATTGGTAAGCATTGGGAATGGGTGCTCCCTCTCAGGGTGGGTTTGTGCCCTGGGGTCAGCTCACGATGCTGCAGAGTCACGGAATTCCTGTGGCACTCACTGGACACCCACCCACCTCTGTGACCCTGCCCTGCCATACCTAACACACAGCAGCCTCATCTGATTAATTTTTTATTAAATACCTGCAAAGAATGGGAACGAAGTATAAGAAGCTATTTGGAGGGAGGYGCAAATTACCTTCGTGCAATTAGTCAGAAATTTAATTTTAATAAGAAGCATTTAAAATGCAAAAACATTGTAAAGTCATCTCATCTCTTTCCCCAGCTGAACTTTCCATTTGACAGTGACAGATACAGGGACATGAAACTGAGAAATACATGTTAAGCTAYGTTTTATTATTCTACAGCATATCAGTCCAGCCCTTGAGCAACTTGTACATTAAATGCTTAAGGCAGTGATGGAAGCCCTGTGGATCTGCCCATCTCATCTCTGCATTTTCAGTCCCAGGCCAATAGCAACAGTCCAGGTAAGAAATGCTACATGATTTACTCGTTCTTGTGTCATTTTAGAAACAGAAAGAAAGAAATTTAGAAAGAAGCAATCCAGCCAAGAGGAGGCACTGCTTTACAGACAGTGCTGGGGATCAGTGTACAGTCTGAACACAAATTGAAAAGTTCAGGTACTAATGACAAAGCACAGGGAAAGAGYGATAATTAGAAATATATTAAAGCAGGGGGCAGCAGGGATTAATGCACTTGCTTTCAACACCACAGTATTAAAACACACTTTAAAAAGTGTAAAAGTTTGTACTTCTCCTGCAACACAGCCCAAATTCAAAGGACAAAAGGTCTCAGGACCTTGCCATGGAAGGAGCTGCAGGAGATGCCCATCCCAGCACTTCAGCACCACACTCTGCTCCAGCCAGTGTTATGTTTTTGCTTTCAAAAGAACCAGTTTTTGTACACACATGAAACATGCAGGAGATTCACCAGGCTTTGGGCTCATGCAGATGCTTAAAAACAAGCAACAGCCTAACACTAAACCTGCCCAGGAATGGATGCTAACTAATGCCAGAGTCTCCTCTGCCCACCCGAGGAGGGCACACACGAAGCCCCACTGCTGGGCCAGCCAACGGCTGCATTCCCACGTGGAAAGCCTGGGTTTGGTTTCCAGTTTGGGTCTGTCTCTCCCTAGGTTAGAGGGGGAGAGGAGAATGATTTAATGCTGCTCAACAGCAGCAACCCCTCTGGGCAAAGAAAGCATGGAYGGGGTCCAGCCAGAAAAGGGGGGAGTCAGAAAGGTTCTGACTGTGAAGACATTGGTGTGACCCAGGGCAGAAAGAATTTACTCACCACATGAAATGTGAATTAAATGCATGCCCAGCAAACTCCGGGTTTATATCTTTTTAAAAACCTACTTCATGCATCAAATTATCTACCCAACCACCTACTTATTTGTCTTTAATGACTAGTATGAAAAAAGCTATCTTTTSTTAAGTGCACTGTAAACTGAATGGCCTCCTATAAAAACCCACTGGATTTATAGTGTTAAAAGCCAAGTCCCAGAACCGTACCTCTGTTTACTTGAGAAGTATAAACCATTACCCAGAAAACAGAGAGGCCTTTTAGAGAGACTGGAAAACAAATGGTTTAAAAGCATTAAGATCTACATATCTTTCCTTCCCATACATTCAAGGCYATCAATCATACATAATCCAGAACATACGAGGTGCAAAAGTGCTAAAAAGGGCCCATTAAAATACAAGTCTTTCCAGGTGTACCACCCAATCACCAGAACTGAGCACAGAGCAAAACCAGCTCCCATTTATACACACAATACCATTAGAGGCAATTTATCATGTCTTYTTAAAGTGATATATAGCACGTTATGAAATTGCTCATTAACTCTCCCAGCTAAAGCCCAGCTTGCCCCCATGTACTTAAGTAACTGTAATTGGCATTTCAGAGACCTTGGCTTAGAATTCACTCTTATTTATAAAGCTCAGCTTCTAAAATCAACTTTTTAACCTCCTTCTAGCAATATCATGAAGTTCCTTTTTTCGGAGTTTTGCTTATTATGCAATGCAATGGTTCCTTTTCAGCCCCTAAACAGGTAGAGTTTGAATTAGATTTCTTCTTCCCTTTACCATTCTACCTTCATGAAGACCTATAAAAGTTTAAGYCCATACAAGCCATGCCTTTAACCAYAAATACAAAACCCCCCTTCATTAAAATACCATTGTARTAAGTGTAGAGCCACGGAAACTTTGTTTTTAATGGGAAAGACAAAGCATTCTCAGAAATACCCAAGATCATGATCATAATCATCCTGCTGCACAAGTATCATTAGTCACARAGACCTGCACTTACAAAGCATTTCAGCACATRCTTAAACTCCAGCACATGTTTAAKTCCTGCTGCCTCCAAAGGGACTGATGTGAACATCTGGCCAAGGGCCAAGCAGCCAACTTCCCATMTCAGCACATGAGCAGTTTCACACCCCTGCTCTGCAGGATGATGTTCAGCCAAAGGCCTCGATATCCTTCCCGTGGGAAGACAAGTGTCACTCTCTTGTTCAGCTGGATGAGAAACAGAGACATGGGGCTTTGCTGGCTTAGAGCCTCTCCCCAGCCAGAGCCAAGAATTAAATCTTTCTAACAAAACATTATCAAACCCAAACGGTTCCCCATTCATGGAACCCCTCCTGTTTCAATCAGGATTCAGGCTCTGCTGTATTTGCCTCGTCTGCTCCGCACTGGCCAGCACAGGGACGATGCTCACAGAGCCACAACGCTGTCCTGGAAAACAAAGTCCTTGTGGAAGGAGGAGCCATGCAGCAGCTCAGCAGCTAAACCATCCAAGGAAATGTTAACAGATTTAACCAGCTTTCTCTGCCTAAACCTACACCTGAGAGAAAACATTTCAGCACAAGTTGACATGCCCAGACTGGCTTAGAAGTCCTCATCTCTGGTTTGGTTGACTACTGCCAGTTCCCATCCCTACCCATCATTACTGTACCTTGAAATAACAGCAAACCTTTTCTTCTTTTATTACCTTCATCCCATTTCAGTCTTTCTACTATTTTTCTGATAGCAGATGACAAGGTTCACTGTCACATACACAGAAATGTATGACAGAAGAGATGCTTCTACTGAGGGTGGAAAACGCAGCTCAGCAGGCAAAAGTCAGTGAGAAGGCAATTCCCTCTGAGAGTGTCTATTGCTTTATGGGTTAATGTAGAGGTCCTCAAACCATTTTATAATTGCATCACATCTTAATAAGAAGACTGCCTTGCTGACACCTTTCCATTTGCAGCTGTGTGGACCACCTGCCCTCCCCATTTGCAACCGCATTACATCCCCGTGACACCCTGGAAGAGCAATGCCTGCTGAGTGATCTATTTTATTTTACCTTGTGGCAATTTATCAGAGCGAAACAAGGAGAAGGGACAGCTCCCCACCGCACACAATTAGTTATGCAAGAAGTGATTTTTAGGAACAAAGTGAAAACTTTAGTTATTGTAGTTTATTTGATTCCTCGGCGCAGACAGAACACTTGTCTGTGACTGCGCTGTGATGTCTGCATGGCACAGTGCCCACCTCTGCTGTGACTGCTTATGGACAGTCACCCAGGGCATGGCAACATGTGACAGACTAATAAGGACAGTGTACTCGGCACAGGAGTCCCCGTGGATGGCTTGAGAAGGACGGGACACAAATGACTGCAAATTAAAGTGAGTTTTGCCAACAGGAGCATAGCCCCATCTCTGCCCCTTTAACTGTTCTAAGTCCAATTCTAAACGGATCCCTTTTGACACTAAAAGATACAAAGATATCAAAACCATCCCCAATCACTTAGAGAGTATCTTGAATAGCTCATTCACAAATTAATTGCAGTGTGTCATCCTTTGTAGTTCACAGGCTATTGTTACTGCCAGGTGCACTGGCAAAGGCAGTATTTGCCTCATGCTTTAGGCAGCGTTTCTCCCAATAGAGGACATTTTCCTCTAATGGCACTATTACAAGATTTAGAAGGTAGGCTTGAACAAAACAGAAGCAATACTGTCCCAGGTATCACAAAATATACTTGGATAAAGTCCACTCCAGACCCTGACAGCTGAAAACCAACAGAGAGATTGCAACTATCTCTAGGAGAAACTGCCTGATATCCTAGTCCTTACAAAGAAAAAGTGATGCCAGCTGAAAACAGCTTCTTGTGCCCAAATATAGCTCTGCCTTGTAACCACAAAAAAAACCTTCTCTTTCTGATTGTATTTAGGAACTTAATCACGCTGTGCTGGTTTTGGCTGTGACAGAGTTAATTTTCTTCATAGTAGCTGGTACGGAACTGTGTTTGGGATTTGTGCTGGGAGCAGTGTTGATACTACAGAGATGTTTTTGTTATTGCAGACTCCTGGAGGGAGTGCACAGTRTGGAGCAGTCTTTGGTAGGTGCTGGCCAGGGCCCAGGGCAGTGCAGAAAGTTTTACCATCCCTGGAAATRTTCAGAAAACATGTGGATGTGACACTTGGGGACATGGGTTAGCAGTGAACAYGGGGGCGGYGCTGGGCTGATGGTTGGACTTGATCTTAGAAGTCTTTTCCRGCACCAAGAATTCCATGGTTYTGAGTTGTGCCTCCTTGGAACAGCACACTTTTCCTGTATCACTTCATCAGGGTCCCGTAAAATTCCAGACCATTGCAGGCAAAAATTTCTCAAGACACCTGCCCATATTCTCCCACCCATTGCCATCTCCTCATGAAGCATGGACCACATTCCTAAATGGCTTATTAACCTCAGACAGAACCAAAGCATTATTCCTAAGAAATACCAATAGAAGTATTTTAACTACCCAAGGATGTTCAAGGTACTGAGGAGGTCTTGTAATGAGGGGGAAAACATCGCAGAGGAAGGTAGCAAAGTGCCATTCTGTAATTCCTCCACAGAAAAAAAAACAAAACCCAAAAAACTTCTCAGAGAAAGAATGATAGTCCCTATTTGTTTGCATGAGATGGTACCCAAAACACAGTAGTGTAGAGCCCAAATACCAGATTAAGCTCAGGTTGGTGTTTAAATAATAAAGCTCCCAGGCAAAACATCACTAATCACTACAGAGCACAGAAAACAGAAAAGCCAACACCAATCTTTAACAAACACAGTGAACAAAAAGCRCCTGGTGCAGATCAGATAAACTAATATCAAGAAGAGATGAATCAATATCATGACCCACATCCATTAACAGATATAAATCCCTTCTAATATGCTCTGGTCAATCTGTTATTATCCCAAACCCTTTGAGYCCCACATTGGGTGCCAAAGAGAACTGCCATGGTTTAACCCTAACTGGAAATTCAGCCCCATGGAGCTGCTCCTGACGGGATGTGGAGGAGAATCAGAAGAGGAAACATGAGAAAATTCATGGATTRTAACAAATTTACCATTAAAATTTTACAAGTTTAAAAGGGCAAGTGAAAGCCACTCACASAAGCAAAGCAAACCGAGGGATTGATTCCTTGCCTCCCATGGGCAGGAGGGTGTTCCATCACACACAGTGGCCACTTGGGAAGACAAATACCTCTACTATAAAAGTCTCCTCTTCCTTCTCCTGCCCCCAGCTTWATGTGCAGAGCATGATGCCATAAAACCCAGAGTAWTYCCRTGGTCAGYTGGGGTCAGCTGTCCTGGCTGTGTCCCCAAATTTTTGTGCACCCCCAGCCTGCTCGCTGGTGGTRTGAGGCGAGGAGCACAAATGACCTTACACTGTGCCTGCCCTGCTCAGCAGYAATGAAAACATCTCCATATTATCAAGACTGTTTTAGCACAAATCCAAAACACACTACCACACCAGCACTGAGAAAATTAACTTTATCCCAGCCAAAACCACACACAATAAGTTAAAAAGTTGGTGTGTTCCAAGGATAMGTAAGAACAGACTTAATACTGTAGGTAGGAAAAAAAAATCATATATAAGAATCTAAGAACTCAATATATTTATTGTCTCTAACTTCCCACTCCTTTTGAGCTCCCATGGCCTGTCTGACAGTGCAGTGTGTCCTCAGGAAAACACTCACACTTCCTTGGGTGRCCACAACAAAGGGGTTCACCCCACAGCAGCCCACAAGACAGGTAAGTCTTTACATGGTTGCAGAATTAGAAAACACCAGTCTTATTGTGTCCAGAGAAGTTAGCATTTTTCTGCACAGCTTTTGAGATTGTTTTTGGATGCTTCTCAAAGCAATTCCATTGCTGCCACAATAACACATCTCCCAACAAAAGTTTCCTTGCCAAGACTGAGGACAGGAAACTAATGACTTGCTGGAGAGCTCCTAAAAAAAAAACCAAAAAACACTTCGGGTTATTGGAAATATTTTTCCACTTAAAAACCCGTGTGACTTTTCAATACTTCTCCTTCCAAAATAACCTGCCACCCTAAGGTTCAGGGATTAAGATGCACTCAGTACTTCATCCTGCYCAAGACCTTTCTAAGCATCTTGAAGTCTTCAAGCCAACCTTGCCTTGTCCTGAATATRAGGAAGGCTAAAGAAAAACTATTCTCAATACATCCCAAGCTATGGAACAGCAGGTTTTTGGATGTTTATGTAAGTCTTTAAATGTGGTAAAACTRAYGTTGAATGAGCATCTCAAGACTGTCAGAACTGMACTTAATATGTAATTTTACTTATTTTGCCAGAAAAAGTCAAGTGTGCTGGTGTTGTAGGCAACATCCTTCCTTCGTTCGCCAGTTGAGCGCACATGGAGCTGCTCTTTTCCTTTTCCTTCTGTCACGTGCACATCAGTCAGTGGGACAAAAATAAAAATAACACAATGAAATAATAACAGAAGGCTGCTTCTTAGTGTATTGCAATGAAACGTGAACAACACAAACTTTACTTTCACCCTCATTCTTACCTGATGTTCTTCATCAGCAGCTCTGTACAAAGAGGTGAGAATCCTTATTTCCAATTTCCAGATAGGGAAATGGAGGTACAAAGAAACAAAATAGCATRCCAAAACACTCAATTGCTATTAGCAGAGCCAAGAATTAACTTCAATTTTCTGAATCCTATTTCTAGGGGCCTGTTTGTTATATTACACCCAGAGATTTTTTCCTTAAATACATCAACACTAACATAGTTTTTTGTATCAAGTTTATGTACTTTAGTTTTTTCATACATGCTGAAAAAGTAATTTAGAATAGTAAAATGAATACATTCCTCTTATAAAGCACACTGCCAAACATTTTTAAAATGCCACCCTRTCACACTCTTGCCATCAAGGGATCTGGAATTTATGCTATATTATCTTCTTTTTCCAAACACAGTGCTCTACCTCCAACAAAACCTGAGTCCACGGATTTAGTTTGATTTCAAAGCCTGTGCAGTTGGTTTCTATAAAACATGTTTCTGAAGGACTTGAAAGCCAAGACTGAGATGTAAATTAATGGGAAATTAAAAAAAAAAAAAAAATTAAAGGCTGTATAATATCAAATGAAGTCCCCTTAAAGCTCCGAGATCTTCCTCTAATGCAAGACCAGTGAATTCCATGCAGTCTCTGATGTTCCCATCCAGGTATGTGGCYATGAATGACAGGATGTTCATCTCCMAGAGAGCCTTTTAGCACTTAAATTTTCACCATGAAGAATAAATGACTACATTTTTTCCACATACTGGACAGTTTGAAGCCAGATCTTACACAGCATCCACTCCAAGCACCCTGTTCTTTCTGAGTTTCTAATTTCAACACAAGCCAGTTTTGCAYCCACCCTGTGAGCTCCTTATTTCACCTGTGAACTCACAGACAAATCTTTCTTCAGGAACCCAGCACTGCCAGATGGATCTTTCCTACATTGGCTCATTCTTCCTTTCTTCTAAGTTTTACTATGGTATCTATCAACGCTTTGTAATTTGTTTACCCAGGATAGCTCAACTCTGATGGAGCATCTGTTTTTCACCAAGGTCTTGTTTTTGTTACCCAATTTTCCAGCTGGATTGACAGAGGCACAAAGAAGTCAAGTGACCTCCCCGGGTCAGACGGCGTCGGTGGCTTGGAACAGATTGGAGCCCGTGATCCTCCTGTCCCTGCACCCTGCAGCAGATCTTGCTCCCTTTGACAAGTTGCTCTACACTAGAGATAAATTGTGTCCACTTTTCCTTCTTGTCCCCTTATTTCACTTGTATTTATTTATTTCAAACCTGAACACAGTTTTAAGCTATTTGGAGGTCATTGAAATACGCATAATGATGCATACAAGCCTAATATTTTCAGCGTTCTGGTCTCCTGATACTTCTCTTGAACTCAATGACCTGGCAAACATTTCTGCATCAGGTGTTCATATTTCCTCTACGACTTCCTTCAGGAAGAAGGAATGCAACTCACTTGCCACTTGTGCTTTGTTGAATTCTAATTGTTATTAATTTTCCAGCTAACCACTTCCAGTGAGATTTCAGGCTATTTACAGCTTCATTTATCACGGGATTTCTTTTCCYATCACACAAATACAATCTACTATTTACAGTTATTACACAAGTAAAGATGYTTGTACAGATCTTGCCTTACTAMTCTRTATTTTCTTACTTTTAACTTTATAACTTGCAGGCTATAAACATGAAATRCCTGTTTTAACTACTACAGACCAGAAGCTGCAGAACTACAAAGTCAGTAGGCTTTTCTGAGACCTTTAATAATTTTCTTAGACTTTCTCAGTCTCCCTTGCACTGTTTGCAAAACGATGAGTTTCCTACTTTATACAATTGAACTGGAAATAAACTGGTTAAGGTTTGCAAAGATGGAAATTGTTAAAAAGCTATTCCACCGGGGGCATTTGCTTCCTAATATAGCCTCACTCTTAAATTCCACTGAACCATGCTTTGCTTCAGCCCCAAAATGGGTTTGGAAAGGTACACAGGCTTTTTATCTGTAACAGTAATGTACTACTAGAGCACTGCTGAATAACTTCCTTTAAGCTTTATTTTCTTGAATAAACCCACTGACCTAACATCTTAAATTCCATTTGTATTTCAAACCAGAGATTATGAGAACAAAGGGAGCCTAATATTACTATTTCAATGCTATTTCAGAATAAAGTACATACATAATGGTATCTTGGTTATTCATTAAGCCAAATCTTATACTTAGTCTCAAAATAACCTTTTGTTTCATAAATGCAGGGTTTTTTGATTGAGAATAACTGGATGCACTATTACTAGGTAACGAAATATCTGATTTGAGGCAAACAGATGTAGGAGGTAGATGTCTGGCTGTCATATATCAAAATTCACTTCAGAAACAGCACAGTCAACCTGAAAGTGCTAATGCTCTTTCTGCTACCTTCAGTCAAGTTCACTTCCATAACCACACTGGCTTCTCTAGAAAGAAGTCTATTTGCTAAATTTGTATCCCTGCTTTTTCGATGTCATTTGAGCATAAGTATTTACGTGAATATGTCCAAAATAAACTTAGCATTGGTAAAAACAACCCATTCATGCTAAACCTACTTGCTCTCCTTTCACTCACAAAATAATGCATATTTACATATATCCATGTAATCCATAAAATACCACCACAGTTCACTCACTTCCTCCAGTGAATTTCTGCCAACACCTGACCATTAATTTATAATTCCTGTTATCATGGTTTTCCTTAAACTCTTTTATTTACATCCCTAATGACGTTGTCACCCAGTAGCCCAGTTTATCCAGCTCACTTCAGCCCTCCAAACATTGCCTCTAGCAAGGGATTTTTGCTCTGTCAGGTGGATGGACAAGAATCCTCACCAGTCACACATCACTAATTCTCATGTTTCCACAAAGGTGATCTCTGAAAAAGCACAACTTCTATTCAAGAATGCTCAGTTCTAGAAGGAYCCTCTCAGCCTCCTTTACACTCATTGCAGGTTTGCCTGTGCCTTCAATAGGCTCTTTGTCAGTATTCCCATAAACAGCAGCTTCCTGACATCATCATGGGTTAGCAGGCATGTCAGGGCCTGGATCCACAGCACTCAAAGGCAATGCAAACACCCCATAATACATCCCAAAGGAGAGATTTTTTACGTACTCCTGCGATTAGAGAACTATGGGTGCAAGATGCTCTCTGCACACCTCACATTCCTACTTTGAGGGCTGTGACCAGAACTGYTGAGTATTAGGTGAATATTTACCTGTCTCCAGATCCTTCCTGAGCTTTAAAAATTATGGGTAAGGGGTCTTTGGGTCTTGTGAGAAAATAGGGCAAATCACAAATGTKTTTCTTGGGGCAAGAGGTGTTCAAGGAGCGACTGCTAAATTTCATTCTTTTGGGAGACAAAAGGAAGGCAGGGTTCAATTAACAGGCACATAAAGAGTGGCAGGGCTAGGTGTGGAGTTATTTCTTCCCAGAAGCAAGGTTATTCAGTAGCTAGACAGACATGTAAAGGCTGGTTATGATGCCATAAAGGCACCAGGGATCCTGTAGAGCTAGAATTACAGGGTTAGTGTGCAAAGAAAGTAGGCCCAGAAGGACAAGAGGTATTTAGGAGGAAGCAAGGGTGTAAATGCTATTTTGRAATTTGTTTTAGAATTCTTGGAACCAAAGAGGAGACTAAAATGAAAAAATGCTTCTTTGTACAGGAGCCAATTCTGAATGCAATTTTAATTTGAGGTAGCTCAAGTACAGAAGAAATTCAGCAAGGTTGGAACATGAGTTAAAAATACTGAAAAGTGTAATACATGCTGCAAAATGCAAAGAAAAAATAATGGTACTATTCTGTTGTTTTAGACACTATGAAAACATTTGCACTTCTCACTTCTTCAAAATCCTTCTTTCCTGTCGCTAAACCCTTAAGATCAGACACACTGTGAAGAACACTATTACCCAGAAACTTAATGATATTTAAGGTGAAGGTAGATGTGATACTTCTTCAGCTGGACACTTGGTTTCTTTGGAGCAGAATCACTCTCAAACCWCCTCAATGATGTGTAGCTGTAGTCATTCAGCGTCATTAGGTTAACAATGAACATTAGGTTTATACAATGGATAAAAAATTAGTCCAAGCCTCACACCTTGCCTGCAACTGTGCAAACACACTGATCCATTCTCAGACATCCCAAATGGTTTGAAAAATGGTTTGACAAAGGCAACAAAGCYCAGAACTTTGAGTTGGTAAGGACTCGTTTGTCTCCACTCTCTTCAGTGCAAACATGCCAATTACAGCAGATGAAGATCCTGTCCAGGGSCCCTCTCCTAGAAAATTTCCACTCTTCAAAATGCAATGTTACAGACAGTTATTTCTGCAGATCCAAACCCTTCCATTCAAGATGCTCAGAGACTTTGTATCTTCTGCTAATGTATTCCTCGGGGAAGTTACTATCCCCCAAACCCCCCATAGTTATTGTTAGGAAATCATTAACCCACAGCTCTTTTCAACTCTTGGTAATTATGATGTTAAAAAAAGGGAAAGTTTTGCTGCTAACAGTTGCAAGAATGTATTTGTTTGCCACATGCGATGGAAATCTGATAGACAATATCTGTGCACTCCATCTGTTACACTGGATTGATCCGCTGATGAGATTCTTTTTAGAAACCTGCTTACCCCTGCTGGTGCTGCAAGCTTGAAAGAGAAAAAACACTTTCTTCTCCTTGTTCTCCTGTGTGGTGGTCGACCCTGTCTTCCTCTCCATTAGAACCCATCCTGCTGCCACAGATCTCACAGGATTTATATTGTTTTGATTCYTTTCAAACACTGTCTTGTTACCAACATCTGACAACAGTCTCTTGGGCTATCATGGTTTTACAAACTGACCAGGCCTGTAAGTCTCCATAAATCCCATGTGGATACAGACCTGTGAAAATGTCTTTAACTATCCACTAAAGTACACAGTAGCTCTTTTATTATATAAATAGTCATGGGTGTTCTGTACTTACACAGAGGAAGAAGCTGTATTTTGGGGAGGGGGRGAAGGAGGGAAGTGCTTGAAAACTCTGCCAGAAGAGGTTGTTCTCTTCAGCACTCACTGCACATCACTGAACCCATTTGCTCACAGCACGGCTTGACGGAGACACACACCATGGGTGGTCTTCTTGCTTCCCACCCCCCTTGCAACAGCACTGAAAAGCCACAAAATAGTGACTTAAATTTAGGCATGACCACACATGTTGGCTTCTCACAAAGTYGGGGAAGTTTTAGCAACAATCAATTCAAACAATACCCAGAAAAACAACAATGCAAGGGCATATCTAYGACTGGAAAACTGGTAACATGTTGAGTATATAATACAACAATATATGGTTTTAATGAAGTATTTTAGTATCTTGGGCTTGTGATAATTTTAAAGCTTATGATCTGTGTGTTCATGTGCACAGGTGTGTATGTAAGTGTACAGATAGACAGACATCAACACTTCTCCACAGCAGGGAAAGGGAAAATCCAGCTGGGTTGTAAGAGCACAGGTTGTACCCAACTTCCCTGCTTAAACAACAGTACTGATAAATCTGAATTAGGGTGTTACTCCAAAACAAACCTGCTGTTCATGAGAGCGGCTACAGCCACGCTCCTGCCAAACCCAACTCGCTCGGGGGAGCCAAATGGTGACTGGGGGGGCCGGAGGGAAGAAATCAAATGGTTAATAGCAGTGCTGTTGCTTTTCCCAAGCGCAGCAAACTGAGCCTAATTGATGCTGACGCATGACAGACTCGTGTGCGCCGTATTGCCCGGGCTGCGAGTGAAGCTGCTGACAGAGGGTAAATGGTGCATGGCAGCYGGTCCTGCCCTGGCCTGGCATGGCAGCGCACGCACAGCCCGCCTGTCAGCGGATATCATGGGGGCTAATGAAGGGCAGCCCGCATTTTTAAAATTCCTCTCACTGAGTTCTGGATCAGACTTTACACCGTGAAGCCTTCTCAACCTTTTAGCGCTTGGTTAAGGATATGTGACACTTATTTAAAAATTAATGCGGTCTAATCAATTTAAAGTTRGGAAACTAAAAGCCGGTACATTTCTGCTGGAGAAAGAAAGGAAGAGCGTGGATTTGAGTGTGGGTAAGATGGAAAGATATGGCAAGGAAGAAGAGGAGATGGAGAGGACAGAAATACAGACATTTTTACAGCTAMTAACAACTGAAAATGATAACATGGAAGTGCCACCAATTTATCTGACTGTGGTCTTCTACAGCTTTTTTTAAAACAAAAGGTGTTGCATTTCTACAAGGTTTAATAAAAGAAGTAATTCCCTACAAACAAGAAATGCTTCCTCTTTTCCCRAATCCCACTGCCTATAATTGCAGCTGAATAATTGTATCAGCACCCAAAAGCGAGAGAAATTCTGCCCTCCAGTTCTTAGGCATAAAGAATTAAATGTAGGAAAACAGAAGTAGGATAAAAGAGACCATCTGAGAAATCTACCTGATTACTAACTTCAAATCACAAGTAACAGCTTGGTTGGACCCTCAGTTCTCAAAAATCTYGGATGGTTTCACATTCTTTTAAGTTATTTTGCATTGTAATAAACAGAGGTATTTCTGGCTTTGGTTTTTCTGAAAAATCCTGCTCATAGAGAAATGGAAAATACACATGCAGAAGACTGTCAAGACTTTTCAGGGTATTTCACTGACCAGTGCAGAATCATTTCTTGCCACAAATCCCTGAGGGCTTTATGTTGGTTCCAAAAAATCCCTGGCATTTTCACAACTGACTTCAGGATTTCAATAGTTATTTTACATGCCAGTAAAAAAAAGTGCTTGGTTCTCATTTAACCTGGAACGGCTTATCCCCTGACAGTCACTATTAGTTTGTGTGGAAGAGTCTCTGAGTTTATCAGAGAGAAAGAGTTTATGTTCTGGGGAGATTGACCATCTTTTCTGTCTCTGTAGGCCAAAAAGCAGAAACTGATAACTTTTAAAACAAAGATGTTACAATGTTGTCACTCCTTGCCACTGCTTGAAATGTATATCTTCTTTTCCAAACTATTACTATGCAGAACAGAGAGGAAAATTCACCATCGAAGCTACTACACCTAAGAGGAAAAAAAGGGAAAATTAAAAAGCAAACAACTTCCTCATTAAAAATGAAAATTCCTCATTCAAAACCAGCAAATGGCTGCATTTACTTGATAAATGAAAACCGCCTATTTTTTAGGTTTATCAGTTAATGTAGGAAAAAGTTAACCTAACCCTGGCAAATACAACAGATCATAAAGTATTATCACACTCTGAGAAATGCAMAAGAGAAGCTCACTGTGGCTTTGGCCCTCAGAGAGGTAATTTGCTCACTGAAAATGCATGTATTGAAGAGACACTCCACAAACATAAAACAATGGCAGAAGTTACAAAATGAACCTTAYAATACAGCTTCACTCCCCAGAAGTGCCTCTGGAGAGAATGCCACCTTTGTGTAAAGTAGTATTGGAAAGGATCATTTTTTATCAGATTGGCTGATAAATGTGTGGAAAATAATGGGTGATGAAATACAAAGGTATTGCTCATCCCTCTAAAGCTAAACTATTTCACATCAGTAAGTTAAGCATGCTTATAAGCAGATTGATTCTACTGYATTTAAGAAATTTTGGGCTAATAAAAGGTGGTAAAATAATTTTTATTGTTAAAAAAGATGCATCTTCGTTACAATAATCTCCAAAATTTTTAAGAGATATCTGTCTAGTTTAAATGACAAACTGTTTTGGTTTATTTTTTTTTTTTTAATTTGAAAGAGAGGAACACCTGGGGCCTGTATAAGGGCCAGTAAATTGTACAAAAACACTTCATCAATTTTGAAGAACCTGCTTTTATGACCAAATCTGAAATTCAGCTTAGTAAGAAAAGGCTGCAGTGTCATACCAGCCTTGCACTATCCAAGTTCACGTGGTACTGCATGATTTTGCAGGTCTGGTTGAGGAAATAATCTGCTSTCTAAGGAGAGAATAATTATCATGAGTGTTTGACACCTTATTCTAGACTTCAAGGCAGAGTTTATTAAGTTTGTGCTCATGAAATTCTGCCTATAAAGATTCAAAATGTGAGCATTTGTACTAGATTTGAAGGCATGGCAGCATGATATCAAAAAACAATTTTGTAACAGAAGAATTATCACTACTACAGGCAATATTTGTAAAGCCAGATATWAATTAGAAGAATGTGTTGAGCATGAGGAGAACTAAAACTTGACTCCAAATTATATCTCTGAAAATAGACATGTATGGAGACACACGTGGTGATCTACACTTACAATTGTGTGTACATATRTGTGTATTTGTGCACATATATAAACAAAGATGACCTATTTGAAAAGCTGGCTTTATGAAATTTTTTATGTCATCTGCATCATAAGAAACTCTGTACTAACTGCTGCACCTTGGATTTTATAGGAGCTCTCTTTGGTTTCAGTTTGGATAAAGCTGGTGCTCTTCTCTGAGGACCTCTCTTACAGACATTTTAAACTGGTCAAGCCCAAAGAAACACAGATTTTTGTGTGCATCAGGACTGTAGGATCAGGTCCTTTATACTCAGCTAATTTATGGACTTGCACTGTGCTTGTGTGCAGTRTATGTGGATACATAAACTATTTAAGTGCAAATTGCCAGAATGTCAGTAAATTACTGTCGGAGCTGCAAAGCATTTACATAACTTAGGCATGAGCAACCAATTGGAACTTTTAATCTTTTAACAAGTTACTGCTCAGTGACATAATAATGAATAAAATGAAGAGTAATGAAGTTRACCATAAAGCTTAGCAAATGAACATTGTACACAAATATAACAATTCCTGACCAGCTCTGCACATAAAATCTACTCCTGGTTTACTGCCAGTTACCATCTTGTGCCAAAACACAGTAATATCCTCCAGACATTGCTTTTGGCAATACTGCTGTTGGCCTTTYTGTAGATCACTATCTGCTGCCCTCRCCCTCATTATAASCTGTTCCCCTGCAGATAGCTTTAGCTTTCAGTCCCGTTCCAAGGAAGTTTTTAGAATCTTCCTTGTCTCAATACTCCTGTCAAGGAAGTTGTAGGAATCACTCTCAGGATTACTGACAGAAACTTTCATTTGTTTGAAATCTGAATGTGTAGCCTGGGTTATCGGCACTGACAAGGTCAGAGACCAGACTCCATCGTATCCAGGCTCCATGATTAAGTCACCTAAAATAAAATTCCACTTCTGTCAAAAGACAGGGAAAATCGCTCACAAGAGCTGCAGAGATGACTGACCATTCACTGTCTTCTGTGGGTAGGAAAGAAGTGTGTCTAATAAGGTAATATAGTTGGAGTATCTTTTCTAATTGTGACTGGCACACCCCAAATTCATCTCATTTTTGTAAGCAGAGCAAGTCYAAAAGGCATCAAATTCAATTTTTATAAAGACAAACTTGGTTCAGTCATTTGTTCTAATCCAGGTAACTACAAAGACAGGTGAGGATCTACAAAATAAGCAGCAGGATTCTGCATTAGGCCCCAACAAGACAACAGCAGAAACAAAAAAAGGCAAAAATAGGCACAAGTCACCTGCTGAGTGACAAGCCTTTGAGGCAGAAATTCACTTCCAATTTAAGTCCCTATCAGAAAAATTACCACTAAAATTCCTTCCACTGAAAGCCACACCACTAGGAGAGGGGCTGAAGACAACCACCATTAGCAAGGAGCGGGTTGGAGGCTGCTCTTGCAGGATGGGCACTATGGTGGAGCCTTGAGGGAAGCTTGAACTGYTGCTGTCTTTGTGGTCTTTGCTCTGTAAAAAGAGAAAACTGCCTTTTTACGATACGAATAAGGATTTTAAACAGTATTATATTAAAAGCTCCRGGGAGGGTAACTGAAAAGCAAACATTTACCTTTTACTTATTCCTACAATGAAATAGCACGGTAACATGACATTACCTCTCCAAGGTAAATATTTACTTGTTAGTATTGGGCTCTGCACAAAAATATACCTACTTTCCCCTCCCRAAATGACTTGCATTTTCTATTACCAAGACCAAAACATCCACCCACCCCGCAATTCCCAGTTTAGTACTCTGCATATACTTCTTGACCTATACTGAGATGCTAAAACAAGCCCAGCGGTATTTGGGGCTCCCAGTTCACACAATGAACCGAGAATGTGCGATGACAAAAGACAASGAGGAAGTTCCACTTTCAGCCCCATCTCCAGCTCAAAAGAGCATTATCTGTGAAAAATCCACAGCTGAACAAGGGCTGTGCCTCACCAATACACACCATCAGGAYTCTTATCTTTTCCCCCATCAACTTTTGCTATTATGTACTCATCACTGTCACTTCAGGAATAAAGAGCAATGACTACCCAGACTAAAAGGACATCAAGTAGTGTAAATAAATTCTTTATGATTTCTTATATGTTTGGCAAGTACTTTTGTGCTGTTTTAGCAAAGGTTTTGAAATGTCACAAAGCCAGGACAAGTCATTCCTTACGGGGAGGAGCCTTTGTGCACTGTCAGGGGGTAATGGAAGGCATACAGTTTTTAAGATTTTTTTTGTAATGCTACAATTTGCAAATACAAATTTAAATTTTATCAATAGCACAGTACTCCAAATACTGTGAAGTTCTTTGTGCTAAGCCACATTAACAGCCAGCTATGAAATTTGCTGTGAGTTTTTAATTCTGCCTTAATTTAAAATTTGGCTAAAGCAGATGAGGCATTGAAGCAAAACAAAAAGTTTYRTTTTGATATTCAGATKCTTTAGCTTGAGSAACTGTGCTCCTCATATGGGAGGWGTAGCAGAAAAAAGAGAATTTTTATCCAACAATATTTTGAGGAYAGGTCTGCATGGCAAATGACTGAAGTGATTTCAGATGCTGCTGTCAGATTGGCACCTTTCCTGCTCCATGTATCTTGCTAAGACCCCTGCTTTCCTGATAGAGATAGCGTCATGACAACAGCAGAGATGGCAAAACACCTGTGAGCATTCCTCACCTGGCACAGGCAGGAATGAGACAAACTCTCCAAATTCTGGCTCACTTGGCACAGAGAATTTTGGAAAAGTTCAGAGTTTCTTTCCCCCAGTCCACACTCTTTGGACATAGTGATTGATCCAACTGCTGTGCTGTGACATTTTCTCTGCCAGACCTAACTGAAGTGGCTCAATCCAATGTCTTATCTTAAACTCTGTCATCGGATCAGTGCATCACGGAGCTGCATTATCAGGAAACCAAAGTCCTTCAGTGTTCCAGCAGCAWGAACCCATGTCAGCCCTGCAGCTACCACAGGCAGAAACCTGAGAGAATAAAGGTTGAGGTCTAACCAGAACGAGACAATTCAACATTGTTTGGCGACACTGAAAAGCTTAATTTCAAGATTTCCAAACAACCCAAAACATTCTAGTGTTCCCAAGCCAAAACTCTGCAGAGCTTCCTTTTCAGTGAAGAAAGAAAAAAAGAGATGTTTCAACTTTCCATTCTCATTTAAAATGAAAATGGGTAACATAATGGCATATCCCAGGAAAAAACACCACTACTTACATGCTTCAGGAATCACACATTTAGAAGAAACTAGAAATTGAACCGATGCAATTCTTGCTTCACAAATACACTTCCGAAATTCATAATTTCTACAGCCAGATCCACCAGACCACTAGAGCCCTACTACAATCCTAGAATTGCTGCCTTCCTTCACAGTAGCCAAATTACTGCCTCATCTCTTTCTAATGTCCTTTGAGTGCTCAAGATCTCAGAGGAACTATAAGAAATAAGCAAAAAGGCATAAAAGGAAAAATAGTTACAAATCATCWATGTCAAGCAAAGTAGGAAAAACAGAGAGCAATTAATATTTGGTTAAATGAGAACACTCCCTCCTCTTTGTTTCATATTAAAAAAACTAACATTAACAAAAAGAAATAAGTAAACACTTCATTACTCAGTTTCCTTGACATCAACAAAATTAAACTCCTGGGGAGCATTCTGATGCAAAATTAGTTTTCAGATATGAGACTGGCAAACTTATTTCTTCTTCCAATGCCAAAAATATTTTTTTCCTAGGAATGTGGCTGCATCACAAATATTTTTTTTTTTTAAAGAAGGCTTTGTATTTTGAAATTTTAACAGGCAGCAAAATACAAAAAAAATTAAACTGTTTGAATGAATTAAAACTCAAGTAATAAAAAGAAAATGGTGGGGAAAGATATTCAATTATAATGTCCTATAATCAACATTGTGAAACTTGGTGCAACACAAAGGTTTACTTGAATAAATTCATTGTATTTTTAAAGTCAGAAATTTCAGAGAACATAGTAGTTAGTAAATATTTAAAACCTTTGTGGTAAAGGCTCAGACCTCAAAATAACAAGGAAATGACAACTGTTTATTTTTTCTCCACATAAAACTGAAAGTTATTGTAAGGTCATTATAATGTAAGCCTGTGTTCTCTTTAAGAAGTAAATAATTACACCACTGATTTGAGTAGACCTGCCAGTAAGTCTACATGTGGTTAAGTCAGATAGACTGATGCTCTAAAATTGGCAAGTAGCTGCTCCCACAAGCTATTAAGCAACTCTGAGGTCTAGGTAGCTCATAGCACTTTTATCATATGTCTCTCAACAGAAAAAAAAGGAAAAAACCCCCACATTTAGACTACAGTTGTTGTGCAACCTTTGAACAGAGTTCTGCATATTCCGTGATAACACAGAAGCAGAATTTGATGTAGTGTTCGCTCTCTGCTGCAATATTTGACTGCAGCATCTAAGCTTTCTTCAGAAATGTGTGGGAAAACCTTCACAGACATGAAATGAAAACAATTTGTAAAGATATGACCACGTTCTTGAGCTTGCAAACAGCCTGAAATAATGATGGCAATGTYACTGAAAAGAAGGTGGCGTTAAATTAATGGCAATAATCAAAACAATGAACTGTTGGCTGTTTAACCACTAATTTCACCACTGAGCGAAACATTTTAGCACTGCCATCAGCATGTGTTCAATCCCAACTCTTCAGGCACCCAGACCTCAGCAGATGGGGAGCTGCTGATACCCCAACCTTTGCTGGTGAAATTCTGTAACAAAAATGATGCAGGACCCAGGCAGCTGCAGTAACCTCTACAGACAGCACAAGGCACCAAATGTCCTGTGCAATCAATGCCTTCTGATATTCAGCTCAGTAAAACTCTTCTTTACTGGTTTAAATGAATCTGTTACATCACAGTGCCACAGGAGCTATGGGGTCACCGCTGCAAATTCTAATCCAGCCCAGTACAAGACAAATGCACACTGCCTGTGGCCAGTTCCCTCCATCATTTCTACATCTGGGCTTCCTGAAGGCAAAAGGAGCCCTGCATGGGGGACAGCAACAGAATATAGGTCACATCACCATCTGTGGTATGAATGTTTGTCCATTGTTAGTAAAACAATCTACATTTTCTTGCCCAAAGATAAAAATCAATCCAAGTATGAAGCTGCAATCCAGATTAAAAATGAAACARAAGTAGCTAAACCCTCACATCATGGGTCCTGCCTTGGAGCTGTGGGAGGGTTAGATGACTCAAAGTCCTTTCTGTAATACTGCTAGCAAATGGAAACAAGAAACCTGTATTCTGCTGGTGACAGGCCTGCCATTATCAGCCCCAAGACACATTGAAACCTCTTCTCTCAGGATTCCATGGAACAAATAAGAGGGAGCTCAGGGAATGACGGACATACAGAAACAAGAGGTGCATGGAATGCAGTGCACAAACTCAGATGGAGCACAAGCAGATCTCCTGTGCAGAGTGTGCTGGCTGTAAATGGCAGAGTCAGCCCTAGGTGCTGAACTGAGCTCCACGCAGAAACCCCAGCACACAGGCAGATAAAACAGCTGGATGTTTGCATCCATATAAGAGATGTTTGCATCCATCTCCTATTCCTAAGAGATAACCCCATCAAGTGGTTCCCCTTCCCACTGAGCTGCACCATCCTCCTTTCATGTAACATAAACAGATGAACAAACACGTGCCCAAACACTGTGTGTCTCACAGAATATTGCCCTGAGCTGCAGCCTAAAGGGAAATGTGCCACAGGGAGGGGTGGCAGTCAGTCTCAGATTCAACACTTGCTTGTTCCTTTAGTCACAAAGCACCAACCTCTGCCAGGTCTCTGTTTTGTGGCACAGTCTCATTTCTWCTGGTGAAACACTGAGTTCCAGTGACAAGTGACTGTGACCTCTGGTTAGCAATTCTAATGCTGAGGAACACAGAAGCTGGAGGAACAGAACCATTTGTCCTTCTAGAACACAGAAAAGCATTTTCCCAGGGCAGAATATGAAAAATTGCTGCATGCATGCTGATTACAAAAAAATAAGGCTTTAGCTCCACTAATTAATATTTTTTTCTTTTCAGCAATAAAAGTATTAAAAGAAAAAAAGAAGTGAAAGACGATCAAACAATTGGAGATTGTATCAAGTCAATTTAAAGATCAGCACAGAGGAAGATGAGACAAGTTTTGGAAAAAGACTAAAATAAGCAAGAGGGCAGTTGCAAGAATAAACRAACAAAAAATTCCTTTGGCTCAAAGTCTAGCAGCAGTGTGATGCTTTTAAAGGAAATACTCATTTTCTTCTCTACAGTTTTGCTATAATTCTGCTAAATAGCAAAAATATAGATATACTCTCTTTAAAACTTCAGCTTTCCAGCAAAGTGATGACACAGCATTTGAAAGGATCAACCTATATGTTTTCTCAATAACCATATCAAACTTCTGATTTTTTTCCTTCCTCTTTTTTCATGTTGCAAATGTGCCATGTAATGACAAATCTGGGCATAAATCCGACAAAAACAGATAAAYAAAATCAGTAGAACTACTCACAGTAGTAAAGCTATGCAGATGTCTAAATATTTGCAGGTGTCTCAGATAATAAGCTTTCACAGCAGGAACTACATATCTGTGATTAGTTCACTAGTACACTTTAGAATTTTCTAAATATAYGTAATAATAAGGTTAACTTTGTGGTGTATTTTTGTTTGGCTCATCATAATTAAATGCAGCATAAATCTTCCCTATTTTATTTTCTTTGTAYATTTTCCATYMACACACACAYATATACATATATAAAAATATTTATACATTCTACGTAGACACAAAGAAATATCTTCATGAAGGTTACGTTCAACCAGTAATGTATATTGGTGAGCAACCACCAACCACTCTTGTCCTAGAAAGTGTTTAGTTGCAAAAATGTTAATGAAATCCACAGAAACACTTAGGAACCAGTTTTTTAATCTCATTACCATATCAAGGAGCTCCCTGTTAATCACTGTCCAAATTCATTTGGATTTATTGCATCACAGTTATGCTTACAATTAAATGCCACAAGGTCCCAGTCAGATTAAACAAATGATTTTTCCTGTAGTCCTTACAGGACTAGTAGTGACAAATCACATGGAAGTAAAATATATCATAATTAATTAGCAGAGGCCCATAGATAACCTCTCCCACAAATCTCCATGGGCAATTTTAATAGGTTTCAATATTTAAATATAAAACTCTACAAAATCRCTTAAAAATTCAAGGAATACTTGCACTTATTATAGGTAACGAATATGTCAGTCATGTAATTTTTTATTACATAATTATTTCTTTAGGGATGTTAGAAACAAGTAATTATTCTCTTAAAAATGAATTGGCAGCAACTATTTTAAGCATGCCATTGTGAATGAAATATTATCAAATAATTGTTGCATTACTAACAACTGACTCACAGAAAAGAAACATTTCCTTATCAAAGCACATAACATCTCACCATTGTGAGAAAATTTAATCTTCTTTACAGAAGCTTCAGTAATCCAGTAGGAATTACAGGAAGATAACTGGTCTTAACATAAAATATGAACACCAGTGTGAAGAAAAAGGGTTTGGCTTCTTTAGCTTGATTTCTAATAGTCCATGTTAGCTGCTCATTCTTATTACATGTGTTAGGGAAAGTAACAGATGACAGCATTCCAGAGACATGTCAGAAAAAAAATCTTCCTTTACAGGAAGAAATATTTTATCGAATACTATGAACTGTTTATACTATCTCTCTGCTTAAGAAATAGCAAATTCTACCTAAACCAATTCAAAACAATGTGTTCCCTGAACGGGCAGGCTAAAATGCATAAAACCTGCCAAACAAAAAGCCCTCATTTATTTCCACAACTAAGCTTTCATCTCAGTGGTTTGGATTTGTTTATCAAGTAGAGACCCTGGTGCTCCTTCATAAAAATCCTCAGTACACTGTATTTTGTCTGCCTTCAGTCTCTTCAAAACATCAAAATGTCTCATTTCTCATTCACTCCTTGCTAATGTTCACTTAGGGGGATATTCAAAAATGTCTGTGCTAGCCCAGGAAGACYGGTCTCCTGACACTGGAGAGGAAGGAACCTAACTTAAAATAAATGTTTAATGATGAAATTATTGAACTGAGTTTAGCCTTGACATGTCTGCAATGTCAAAAGAAAGTCTTCAAGTTAAATAAGAAGTTGTACAAAATACCCAAGTTTCAACTCTGGTTAGTAGCAACTTCGGCCTGTAGAAGACAGATTTAGCTTAAGCCAAAAACTAGAGCTGAAACTCAAGTTATCTTGTCTTCGGTTATTTTGAGTTCCTTAATTGTGGTAGCTAATCTTCAGTAATCAAAAAACCTTCTTGAAAGAATCTCTCAGAAATTACACAATTTTTTTTCATTTAGAAGCATCTCAGTACTGGTTCTTGTGTTGGGTACAAAAGAACCCAACAGTGTTAGAAGGGCAATTAAGGATATGAAATTTGTGGAATATCATGATACACTGACAGCAAGTTGGCTGTGAATGGACCATGCAAATGTTATCAATATCTCAAAGACAACATGGCAGACAAAAGAACAATTAATTTGTGAAGTCAGCCTCTGTAACAGGAATGAATAAATACACGGGAATTTGTAATAGAGCYCTTCAAACTATTCTGAAGAGTGAAAAAACTAATGTTTAAAATACACAGCTATATTTTATGAACACTACTTAATCTCAAGTCAAGTAGCAATAACAAGATTTTCAACAAATAGAGGTCAAAAAAGGGAAAAAATGAATCAACTTGKAGTGAAAGATAACATCATAATCTTAAGGACAAAAATTTGAGTCCATTATGCCCATTTCTGCTGCAAGGTAAATTTCCAATTTGGTAAGTGTAAATACCTCAAAATGTAAAGTTCGCAGTACCTCAAGAGGTTTCAGCAAATTACCCTGTGTATTAAGTAAATTATCTGTTATTGTACAGATGAGGAGGTCTGTCCCTGTGCTTTCAGTGGCAGCTCACCATTAGATTAGTCCAGTTCTAGCACGAAATCACACAATATGTGAGYGGGGTTAATTTCTGTTGAGGCACTGTGTGTGGAAGAATAGCCAAAACCACTCCGTGCTGATGGAAGTAATCATCATTAGCAAAATGAAGGTGCACTTAATCYCCTGGTAAAGAACAGGAGACATCACTGAGTCACAGAAAACTCACAATGTACTTTGAAAGGATGTTCTTATTGAGACAGAAGATGGGAAGCTGCTGGATAAAACAAGGAGATGTAATGCAATGGGACATCTGACTTGGGAAATACTTGCAGCAGCATTCAGAATGGGAAAAAAATACGATAAAACAAAAAATTTCCTGTTAATAAGTAAAAATATCTGGGGATGTGTGGATGCTCAGGGAACACTAAAGCTGAGGAATGCCACATGAGTCTGTTCACATTAGGCCTACAGAGATCAGAAYGGAAAATGGTACCGAAAAGGGAGAGAAGCAGTTAGCAGAAACACCGGTTTAAAAATACTTGAAAATATTCAAGCTTCAATACATGAGAAAATTCTGAAAAAATCCAATCATTTTTATTAAWCACAATATTGTTAATCAAACCTAAAAGATTACTATGATAAAAGCAAACYCATCAATACAGTTGCCAATTACCACTATTAACCTTCACAGAATCGATAATTTATTTTTAAACTTCTGACTACAAGCTGAAACATAGGATTATCTTTTTAATAGTTCATTCATCCTTGTTTTTTATTTACTTCTAATGGCTATCCTTTTATAGAAATCTGTGGGATTTCAAGATACACAATTTTGTTTATGAAGGTAAAAAATAGCAATATATTTTTAAACTTACTTAAATCATGAATAAATCAGTAGATAATTGTTAAACCAAAGTAGCATCTAATCAGTTGCCTTTCACATCATAGTACTGACCCTAATCTCTGAGGCATAAATAAACATGCATTCTTTGTGCAAACTTTAATCATAAAAAAGAATGAAATATATTCCAACATAAATATTTCAGCAAATAGCCATGTGAAGGAGCATGAATGTTTAATTTAGACATCACCTCTGTCACTATCTGTTAGACATCATACCAGTGTTTCTCCTCTGGGAATTCCAAAATCTAACCAAGTTTCCAGTGCCCAACTGAAAATGATATTCCTTCTAAACCCCATAATATCCATCTTCTTCTAGGAATATTTAGTATTTTAATATTTAGCAAAATCCTTCTCTGAGGTGACCATGCCACGTTTGGTCAATCCATGTCTTTACTAATACTTCCTATAAAGTTGGAATAACCTTCCAGTGCCTTGCTTATGCTGGAAGTAAGGCTTCTTCCATGTATTCCCACCAAAGATCAAGTAATTCCCAATTCTTCAACTAGAACACACCACTGTGGTCAATTTAAGGATCCTGCATTATACTGAACTTCTTTTCATCTATTCAAGAACTTAGCAATGGCACGTGAGAGAGGAAGATAGATGTTTTTAATATTGGCTTTCAAAGACTTAAACAAAACAAAGTTTAAACAAAATAGACCAGGTAAAGAAAAATGTATGGTTTCCATATGCTTTATCATTCAAAACAGTGATCCCCCCAAAACTGCATAAAAGTGTCTTTGATCTACTGCCTCAATGAAACAACCATGTGATGACCCTTAATTGCACTTGAACTATGGGAACTGTTTGGGAATATCCCATGGAGGGATTTGTGGTTGCATGTCTGGAGACATGTGGATAYATCATACATACAATAAATGTGTCTAAGTGGAAGGAAAAGCTATGTTCAGCCACTGAGTTCATTGCTSTGTGTACAAAAATAGAGTTTGATGAACACCAGGAAGCTACACTTAAATAGCACCCTAACATTAAGGTTTTGCTCCTCAATCCCTCTACCCATTAAGTCTATAGAAAGGAATAAAAATAAAAATCATCACCATTTTGAAAGCACATACTACAGCACTTCTCATGTGACATTTTATCTTCAAGAATCAACTTAAAACAGCATGACTTCAAGGAGCCAGAACAGCACATAATCTCTTACAGTTGGTTTGCAAGTGGTCTCATGTTTTTCCTCATYGGAGCTCAGTACAAAATCAGCACTTCCCAGAACACACTGCCCAAGACTTAATGAAATAATGAATGTGAAAGAAAGCAACTCAACAAAAGCTGCAACGGTGTCCTTTCTCTTTTCTGAAGTGCTCTGACAGGTGCTTGGTAGGATGGGATCTGTGCCCACGGTCTTGCAATCACATTTCATTTTCTGGGCTCTTAAGTTGAGCTTTAGGTGTTTATGGACTTGATCCTTTCTCAAAATCTCAGTATGGGAGGGTCTGTTCATAAGAATAACTGGAGCTGGCTGCACATTGCTAATGAGAGAGCTAATATATTATACATATGAAAAATGGATAATATAATAGAAAGGAAAGGTGCAAATCCATGTCTAGTACAGAAGCAGTCACAGACCATCTATCCTMTAAGCCAGCATACATCACAAACAGAAGTTGCTCCCAGGATCTTCTAAGAAACTTAAAAAAAACCCCTTAAAATTAAAGGCCACAATGATAATGCTTGAGACGACGACAATAACATCACATGTTTGAAAAACCCAGCTATAAGCAGCCAAACCAATGTTCTGCACAGTAGCAGAACACAGGATAAATGAAGGTAACTCTAATATGGAATTTAATACCACCAGTGAAAACCTCAGAAGGCCACCAGCCTCACACTGCCAATTTGGTATTCCMTCATGGTTAAGAGAAAACCTTTTAYTTTCCCTTACAAAATTCAACATGCCTACCATAAGCTTCCTCTCCAATCTTAATTCCATTACCACTAAATGCTACATGTCTTTGTTGTCATGTAAAAATTAAAGGAACATGTGATTTCACAAAGGGCTATCATTCAAATTACCCACAAAGAAATCTTCAGCACATCAACAACCTTAMTATACGTCTGTGTATCTCACTGAACAAATATAAATAGAACCTATAATTATTAGTCTTTTTTATTTTAAGAGAAAACCTGCACAGTTAGACTTCCATAAACAGACTATGAAGCAAGCAATTAATCAAGGAAATCGACAAAAAAAATCCACATATAAAAAAATATCCTCGTCCTGCCTTTGCAAAAAAAAATTCTGAGAGGCAGAAGCTTAGGAGAAGCTAAGACAATTTTTGGTCCCAAGTGGAGGAGAACAGAACATTTGTTAATTCAGTAGTGAAACAGATCAGAACTAGTGCTTGTCCATATATGTAAGTTGTGAAGGAACAGCAGCGTGTTCTTTTCTTCCTAACATACTTTTGGAACCGACTATAGCAACAGGAAAACCACAGTCAGTCCTGGCTGAAATAGAAACAGCTCATTTTCATGGGAGAAAAGGTACAAGAGTAACTCATATGCTCARTGCAGAACTGGAAATGTGTACATATCAAATCGCAGTTCAAATCAATTATCTGTATGACACGGCATTAAATGACTTCTAAATTAGCACAGAGCATCCTGAAAAAAAAAAATCAGTCTAAATCCATCAGCGATGGGTTTTTGAAGTTCTCAGAGTGYGTACATCTCTGGAGAGATTTCTGTCTATATTATTTTGTTTCAGGGATTTATATTGAATCTGTCAGTGTATTTGGACACAGAMCTCATGAACCTTAATCATATGGATGCTGCCTTCTGTTCTGACAGATGTGCCATACAAGGGAATAACTCCCATGTTTTGGAAGCTCTGACAAGTGCAGAGCATGTCTCTAAGTTGATGGGTGACTGAATTTTCAGGCAGAAAGCACCTACTCCACCTTATGTTCCAAAGAGGCAGGTAAATGCCAGCTCATTTCTGAATGACTTGGTGTTGAACGAATTAAAATCTCTGAGATGTTTTTGCATTTCTGGGCAGCATGAGATGCTTGAGGAAGGAGCTTCCAACAAGAGGGAAAGATGCCACAGCACTTTGAGCAACGGACCCTACCACAAAATTACTCTCAGACTGGAGCAGTGGAGGCAGCAGTTTCATTCTACAAGGTCTGATGCGGAGTTTTTGGGATTTCTAAGACCTGCACTAGTGTGGCAAACAAAAAAATACAGAGTATTCAGACAGGAATGGCATTATGGGACACAGTAATGTATGTTGGAATTTTTCTCCGTTCACACTTAAACTGTAACATGTCTTTTTGTCCCAAAGTGCACCTTATTTTCAAAGGATCAGTCTCAAGACTCTGCCTATTGGTGCTTGATCAAATTGCTACAAGCCCAGGCCCATCCATTGCATGAGCTGGGGTAATCAACTCTTAGCCCATCATGTCCTTCCAAACCACTGTAATTACAGAGAAAAGTACATCAGTTTAAAGTACACCCTTGCAGGCCAGCATTGATTGTAACAGAGTAGTAATTAATAAAAAATCAGTTATCATTACTCATCTGAGAAACAAATCATGAAGCTAGCACAACTGAATTGATCARCCATTCACACCCTAAATCACACCAAGTGCCCTTAAAATACTCAGCACAGTCAAGTCTTTATTGCAGTTGCAGCCTTTAGGCACTATACCAATTAAATAACAAAACAGCAATAATGAAAATAATAATAATAATGAACTTCATATATTTTGTATTATATAATAATAAAGAAGTTTTAAAGAAACTTCAGCATCTTAACCTGAATATATTTAACATATTCGAAAATCTTCTGCGTGAACTTCCCASAAAAGACAAGAGCAAACAGCAGGGCAGCGATTATGAGGAAACATTCACAACTTGGGTGCAACATCACCTCTGGCTCGATATAAAGCCATATACTCAGTATAAAGCCTGCTATATGCACAGCCCATACAGATTGTGGGGCCCTACATGGCAGCAAGCTCTCTGCCAGGTAGCACTACCAGAACTACACAGTATTTTTCCTGGGATATTGTTCTGTCCTGACCACAAACTGAAGCACAAACTTTATGAGCAACAACTTCAACAACTTCGGAAATGGCCCCACTCCAGCAGGACACGCCCTGGAGTGCATTACAGCACTGCCCTGTAAACTCTTCTATTAATTCCATAATAAATGCTTAGAAATCAGACTTTTTGCAGGTGATAATTAAATATAAAATCAAGGCAAAACAGATGTGTGATAAATTCTTGGCAATGGTCCTGTTTAACAGAGGTTTAGCGTGGATTTCTGGCATGCCCAGCCCCACTCCTGCTCTGGATCCCCCTGCAGTGAACGTCGCCAGGGCCCTTCATGGAGCACTTTGCCTCTCTCAACACTGTCTTTAAAGTTTCACTTACSATTACAACATATCAATGTGGAAAGGTTTAACACTTGATTTGGTTTTGTTCAAGTTAAAATCCACGGCTGCAGTTCACGGTAAAACTTATTTAAAAGATCCATAAACTTTTTATGCACTTTTCAGCTCAACAGCAGCTCATTTTTCTTTGATGACATCAGTGCAATGGTGACTTTCTGCTGCACTTCCAAAAGGGACAAAGCTACTGAGAACTTTCAATAGTTCCATAAAATGAGGCCTAGACCCCAGAACGGAAAAGTATATAACATCTCAGCTCTCCTCCCTTCTCACCACCTTTCTGGCTGTCAAAAGATTACAAATGGTAGATTAAAAAAAAATTACAGARAACTAAAAAATGAATAGAGCTTATACACACAGGCTCCCATTAACACACACGCTGCTAGCCACATGGTCTGTTTGAAGGGAATAACGCTGGACTTTGTCCCTACAAACCTGATTTAGGTTTGGAAATCCCCGGTCTGTTTGAAGTGACTGACACTGGACTTCACCCCTACAGATCTGAATTAACTTTGGAAATCCCCGTTCCGAGCCTGTACTAGCCAGCTTCCTTGTCCCCACAAAAAGCTGGGTTTTATTTCACTCTCGTGGGTTGTATTCACTCCAGCTCATGCTGGATTATGAGGGGAGGAAGTGGGTGAGGATGAACTCCTGTGCTGGGTTGAGACCTCCTCCATTCCCTCTGCTCAGGCCAYGGGCACAGCCACAACTTCCAGCACACAGGGACACACAGAGCCCTCTGAACACACCGTGTCTGCCCSTTTCCAATCCCTGCTGTGCAGTTCYATCCAGTACAATTACAAGTCAGGCTCAGTACAGGTGGTTTCCCTTCCCTTCAAAGTGACCCTTACACTGTTGCACTGCCTGGCTCAGAACCGTGTCTCATTTGCTGCCATGAGCCTGCCAAGGCTGCAGAGGGATGGGATAAATGTGCCCAAGGATGGTATAAACCACTTTAATTTGTCATATAAGGAAGTGTATAACTAGATGCCATGTCTCTGCTAAGGCCAGTCTGGTTTGGCTCAGGAGCAGGACCACATCCAGTGACACAAACCACTAAACCCCTGACCTGTGTGAACCCAGAGAGGAGCTGAGCCATGTCTGGAGCTCACTGACTCCCTACCCTGCTGCTCCCTACTGTTCCACACATGACACTGTCCCAGGATGAGCAGGATGTGCTTCCTAGCTTGGGCTATTGAAGGTTGCTACAATTAAAACCATAAAYAAAACTAACTTCAGCCTGCAGTCTGTATTACAAAGTTCCTTTGCTACTGCATTCAAAAAGACACGTACATAAGGCCATCCTGATTGCTCTGCAGAAAATTTACTCTGACAGAAAATTCACTGCGTTGGGGAGGACACCTCACACCCCAGGAAGGGAYCCCACATGGTCCCACCCTCGGGAGCCCATTTCTGTCTGGGGAGGAGAGGAAAGTCAGACAGTCAGCGAGCTTGTGGGAACATGTCTCCCACATTAACCTCACTCACCCAGTATCAATGCCAACGAATTACAGAAGAAAAGAGAAACTGCATAAAACCTAGTTATTTTAACAATCTGTTTTGCACGGTAATTAATCAGATCAGCCCTCTAAGGGGCTCCAAAGATCCTAAGGTAAACTTCATTCACTCTAATTGAATTAAAAACTATTAAGCTAAAAGTTACAATGCCTAGCAAGCATAAAAAATATACCTATAAAACCTCCCTGGAAGTAGGGAACTAGCAGTTATGACAAGCAGCAGAACAAGAGGACATGCACGGTAAAAATGACAAAAATCAGAAAATGCCACTAATAAAAATATATTTCTTTTGATCCTTAAGTTCTAATATTTTAAAGTTAATCACAGCACTATGCGCAAAGTGAATGATACAGTATTTTTCAGGTTATGCCATGCATTGGATGGGCTGTCAGCTTTCTTTATCTGATGCAAAAGGCTTAAGTCAGTTCTAAGGTAAAGACTGTACTTCCCACTCCTTAGAGGTGAAACAGAAACAGTGTCCTATTTTGAAAAAGGAATTTTATAGCATTTATAAATGAAATAATTTATACACATGCATTACTACATTTTTTTATTGATGACTGCATAACAAGATTTCCATGTATACAAATGTCCTCACCTCAAAACAATTCAATAATTTGTTCATGTGAACATGTGTGGCCTGTGGATTGCCTGTGAACTATTTGTCCTARATATTATTTTGATTACGTGCAATTCATATTTTTCTCTCTGCAACACTTGATTAATCACCTCCATCTCATGTTATTGTTCTTACTTGCAGCCTGGATGAACCCCACAGAACTTTCATATTCACATGTCTGGGACAAACGTTCAAATCACATACCTTTGCACAATTATCTGTTGCCACTTCTTTTCTCTGGAACATTCCTTCCATTAAACACTTACTATGAGGAGCATTCAAAGTGAATAAAAAGCAACA
>NW_026623671.1:515785-545785 GCF_030028575.1 Malurus melanocephalus
AATGCAATTATATCAACAAAATTTCTATTACAACACTAAACTTCAGACAAAAAATCCAAAACAAAGTTTTACTGTCAAACAGGAAAAACATTTTTCCTGGGAAGTTTTAATTTTAAAAATAAAACAAAACCCAGAACTCTGCATACTGTAAGCCYCAAAAAGAAGATGGTACCTATTACTTTTACTAAAATTATCACTGAACTTATACTCAGAAATACAGGCTCAATGTCTACTTGATTTGTCAGGAGAATGAAAAAAGATAAACAACTCAAGAGTGTTCTGAATAAATGGCAATTTAGCAGAAATACAGTGTTTCCTTGAATGCTCTTTTGGCTATAAGCAATAATGCTACCACAAAAACCTGGTTTGCATCATCTAAATGCTTGAAAAAAGAACACATAATTTAGGAAAAAAGTGATGGCTGCCACTTAGCCATAAAGAGCAGCACTAGTGTTAGAAATAGCTTTTCTATGATATTTTTGTTCATGTTCTGGGTTTTTTTCAGCAGTAGAAGTAATTACAGTGGTTTGTGAGGGCAGTGTTTAGTGCCATTATCCTTTAAACACTGTACACAACACCGAGTCTGACTCCAGGAAGGTTGAATGTGGCCACAAGCAGGGCTGTAGCCACATCCTCGCCTTTAACCCACCAAGGAGCCCCAGTGATTTCATGAGAAATAAAGGCTGTACTCAAGAAAAAGTGCATTTTTCTTGTCTGTTGGGAAGAAGCATTCTTTTACACCTTATATGATAATTCATGCACAATACKTTTACCTAAAAGACAGTGAGTGGAATGGCCCTTGAAACTTTGTTTTCATAGACTGGATATTCTTTTACTTTCCTTAGAAAATGGAGCCCAGTGCCAAATCTCTTTCATCTGTGCTCTGTGAACTTCATATTTCTACTTCCAGGAAGATCCTTTACATGTCTGAGAATCTTCTTTGGAAGGAGACATCCCTAAATAGCTAGAGATGGATTTGTGACATGCTATCACTGGTCAAACAGGTACTGATGATGACAGAGGGGAACAGGCAGATTTGCAGCTCAGTGTGCACCAGGTAAGGCTATCACCACAAGTATTTGAGGAATCAGCCTGCACCAACCAAATCCATTGCAGTGGAGTCTATATTTGAAAAGCTTGAGCTRGAAAGTTTGAAAAACCKCSAGATCCCTCCAGGATTCTGTGGGKTCCARTGATTCCTGGAGTGTACACCCCATGCTGCACCAACYTCTCCTCCCCAGGGCAGCTCAGCYTCCTCTCCATCCAGCAGAACCCAGTGGAGASTGCAGGGAAATCACCCAGGGACACACACACAGCTTCAGCTCCTGCTTATTGGCACCAAACTCCATTCTACTTTGGAATATAATCTGCAATTAATCCAGATGCCTGTATACAATGCGTTAAATACTCGGCTGAGTATCAGCTCATTCTTCTCCTGGTTTTACACAACCTKCTTTTGTAAAAGTTTTCTAGGCAGGTGCCTCTGGGACTGGTTCTTTAACTTCCTTCCAAGATTTAGAGGAACTGCTGAAGGAGTTAGAAACAGCCTTTCTGAATGGCAGACAGGACACAAGGAATGCAGGAGTTTCTGCAGCTCCAGTGTAACATGAATCACTTTCTATAGAAATTCCTGATAATAACATGCATATCACATGAWTCCTCTACTGTGTTTTTAACCTTCACTGAGGAAAAAAAAAAAAAAAGAAATTACTAATAAGGGCTGTGCACTTTGAACATAAACAAGCAACACCCTGCAGTTCCCATCAGAYCACGGGGATGGCCCATTTTTTAACACTTGGTTTGCTGATAACAAAGGTGGAAGGTGTTCCCTTCCTCTTGCAGCACGGCAAGCTGACTGCCACAAAACCAATATGCCAGTTGGCACAGATTATGAGCACCAAATACACTTTATCAGCAGTCTGACTGACACCCGGTGGTCACCTTAACAGTGAGCTGTGGGGTCAGCAAGGATGCAGGTTACACCACGGGACAAGSTTCTAAATTCAAAAAAGAAATATCACCTTTCCAATCAATGGATTAAGCCAGTGGCTTTGCACCAAGGGCGTGCCTGCTAATTGCAAGGAGCAGATTGAACACCCCACATTCCTCAGCCCAGACAATGGGGAAGTGGCACACCTAATCCCTTTAAATGGGATGCCTGGTGTTGCCTGCAAATCTGTTTACACTGTTTAGCAAATGTGAATTAGTATTTGCTGGCATAAACGCCCTGCTGTGCAGACCTTTGTTAACTTGAGGCGACTTCCTTGTTCTCTCAAAGCTGTTAAATGACTCAATCTGGCCTTAATATGTTTCAGTGCTGTGTTCACTACTTATCTCTCSAGCCTATTGTTTTCTAACTGCATCCTCACAAACGTCTAAGAGGTTCTTCATTGTGACAACAATTTGTTCAATAATTACAGGTTCACATGAAGAAAGACCAATATACYGTGTGGAAAATCAAATATACAGACRGAGRTGGAGGGAGAAGARATAAAGACAATCTCAAATTACTTTWARAAAAAAAAGATAGGTCTGGTACGAGAAGTCTTTATGCGCTTCAGCATCCTCATAATTACAGAAACGGGAATTTCATTAATGGGTACGCATTTTATATAGTCTGTTAGGGGTCTGCAGGGACACTGCACCAGGAAAAAGATTAATTTGTGTAGTCTGTGTTGCTCGTTGGTTCATGATATGATCGAAAACAATGATATTTGGCATTAAGAAAGTATTGAGTATTCACTACTCTGTGTCCAAGGTGGGGAAGATGAGGTCTGTGTTCCCAACAGCTTACAAAACAAAAGCATTTACAAAGGAACTAGTAACAAATTATCCCTGTATCCTGAGTTCCTTTATCTCTAACATAAAAAGCCTCCACGACTACTATGGCTTCTACATACCAGGAAAGAAGGCACTGAAGACCTTAGTTAACTTTTCAGACCTTAGTTAAGTCTTCAAATACTTGCAGTTGGCAGGCTTGCCATCCAAATGAACACTCAAATCATATATGCACATGCAGATTTGTCCAGGGCACAAGTTTATGACCTGCCTGCAGTGGCTTCCTGTGACCCTCCAACTTACCTTCTGACCCTGTTACCTCTTTGTCACTACCTCGATAGGGAAAATTTGCCAAAGCCTACTGTGATGTTCACTGACAAAGAAACAACTGCTGGCCTGGGTGTACCTCAGCTCTGCAGCTGCAATAAATCAGCACCCTCCCGRTATTTCAAAAAGCTTTCCTCTCCTCCTCCCTCTCCTTTGGCCAGTGGAGCAAGCCATGC
This sequence comes from Malurus melanocephalus, assembly GCF_030028575.1. Lineage (NCBI taxonomy): Eukaryota > Metazoa > Chordata > Aves > Passeriformes > Maluridae > Malurus > Malurus melanocephalus. Next base: position 519,067 of record NW_026623671.1, read on the forward strand.
TCATCACCACAAGTCCCCTGTCACTTTAAGAACTGAAACRGGAAAACCTGTGCCATTTTTATACTTTTGTTCATTCTTTTCAACCCATTCTAACTCCTTCCCCCTGGGAGCTAGCCCTCCACCAAAAGTTTCTTTCAGGAAAGCACTAGCTCTGTCTATTAAGCTYACCCACCCCTGCTTAGCCTTAACACTGGTTTCTTTGTACTTGCCTGGTGAACTGACCAGCTATACAGCACAATAGCTACAATTACTAAATTACACTCCCTGTCACTGCCTTTTGTATCACACCTCTAACAGGTGTCATTACCATGATAGGCAAATTGTAATAATCCATTCACAGGCCCCCCCCACCCCAGTCTTAATAATGTTTTTTTTATTATTATTATTATTTTATTTTACATAATATATGTGTGAATACTGYGTAGAGCCTGAATAGTTGGTAAATGCACGGGACTGAAAGACTGAGCTGCGTGAACTGCACACACAAAAAGCAGCATTTAGGACAAAACCGAATGCTCCCACATCCCTGGTACCRTGAATACATGCACGTACACAGACATTTTAAAATACTAACATTAATGCYAATAAATGTGGTTATGGAAAACATATTGGTTTGAAAAAGTGGCATAGGAAGCATTTTGGAGCTGAGCTGTTCCCTTGCCCTTATCTCACCCAGCTGTGCCATGGATGTGATGGGTGCACCAGGACAAACTGAGATGCCCTGCAAAACCCAGAGGGTGAGGGAAGCATAAGAAAGCATTRCAGGTTATAAACTCAATGAACTCAGCAACTAAAGGCAGGTTTTTAGTATAAATTAAATATAAAAATGTAATGAGTTATTTGATTCATCAAATCAAATATTTAAGCAAGGTCTAACTAAACCTAAACTAAGAAACTTCTTTACTTAGGCCAGTGGAACTTGGCATAACYTTTTAAAAGTGATAAATACACCGATATGTTGCTGTTTTCTGGGGCCTCGCTCATTACTGTGTTACTCCAGTTGTGTACCACACAAATCCACTGATTTTACTGACTGGAATAAAAGGTCACACAGCAGCAAAATGGGTTCCAAAACCCAACATGATAACGATGGCATTGACAGCCCCATCAACACAGTTTGGATTTCTTCAATGCAATGCACAGAGAGAAATAAAAACCACAAAATTTCACACACTTGAAATGTAATACCTGGAGTAAAAAAAAAAGGAAAAAAAGCCACCTTGCTTCAACACTTAGTTGAGAACACTCTCAACACTTAGTTGAGAATCCCACTACATAGCTAATTCCTGCTACAAGTTTGGCATCTCTTTACCCAGCGGTTTCTCACCATGACAAAAAACTTGATGTAGATAAAGGGAAATCCATTGTGCCCTAYACCATCATCCCATTCTTCCACCCTGCACACAGCACTTAACTAAGTTCCCAAACAGGACACATCTCAGGACAGAAGACAACACATCCCTGTAAATCACAAGATGCAGCACAGATGTCAATCTTCCAGATAGCTGGAATAAAGTTTGGATTCTGAGATTTCTCTTGAAAGAGGGACCCATTGTACCCCACTGAGAAAGCAGGTGAGCTACTTTGAAGCATATGACCTCTGGGCCACACTCCTTTTTAAAACTCTAATATCACCACCAAATCATCATGCAAAAAGCTTGCAGGGATCTCTGCTCTGCACAGGCAGGAAAAAACATCACCCWACTTCAGGCACAGAGCTGCAGTCATTTGACAGACCCCATGATTACTGCRTGGATCTCAGACAGAAGAAAGGAGGACGGAAAAGGTATGAACACCTTTTACCCTCTTCAGTTTATGCTGAAGATGTCAGTGTYACCAGCACAACCCCAAACTGGGGTTATCGTTCATGGTACCAACTTCTACAGTCTACAGAAGTTTCTACAATACTCACAAGTTATATTTCTGTACATCTCAGCTCCAAGAATTGCGTATTTAGAAGGAGGAAAACATAAAAAATGGGTGCTCAGATGCTCTCACTCTTGATTCTTTACCACACTTTCTACAGTTAGACAAAAAAAGTARACCAGAGTTGGTATGACACACTGTCATAACTTGGCAGACATGAAACATAAAAGAAACACGAAGCTGCCTCATGTCTTGCATAATCTTTGTGAATCACCTGTGAATCATGCTCCCCTGAAATACATCACCAGACTGAATCGAAAGAGCCTTACTTCTCCTCTCCATATCTTAAAAAGGGTGTTGAATAATTGAAGAGTACAGACAAGGGGCCACAGAAAAGATTTACAAATTGTGGRCAAAGAACTCTATTACAATAAGGGACTTATGGAATTCAGTTTCACAATAAAGCTAAAAAGGAGGTTTAATTTATGGTTCTAAATATTTTTATGGCAARAGGTTCCACTTGATAATACAGTCTCCTGTCTGTCAAAAAAAGGGAATCTGGAGAATTTAGGATTGTACTTTGAAGCCTGGCAAAATCAGATTAGGAACAGAATTTCCTGCTCCYTTAAATTCAGACTGATTCACTACTGGGATGATTACTACAGAAAAAGGTTGCCTTCCCATCTCTTGATCTCTTCAAGATAATGGATGAGTTTCTGGATAAGCTATTTTAATGCATACAACTTACTGAGTTAAATGATGAAATAATTAGGTGAGATTTCTAGATTTCTTTCAAACAATGGATGAGACAAAGATTTAAGTCCTCCATATTTAAACCTATGAATTTATGGACTGTGTCAATGTCTAAACTTTTTCCTCCATCAGGTATGACAGCAGCTTCTCTCCTCACTTTCCAGATAAGTTTAAATWCTGATTTATCAAATTACTCTCCCTCCCTAGGGCACAGCCAAGACAATGGCCATGAAAAATGTTGAGTAGATAACACTAAATCTGAACCTACACAGTGCAAATCCAACCTTTTCAACAAGGCCCCGAGGAACAGCAGGTACACATGAAGATATCTGGAACAGAGATTAAGTGAGTACAGAGTGCTGCAAGCAAGTCTCTTCATTCACAGAACCCAAAACTAAAATTCKTGAGAAAGGACACCACTTGCTACAYAAACATCTGTTCAGCATTTATGGATAATTGCAATAGTGAACCAYGTTCAGAAAACAAAACACTTTAATAAATACCCTCTTAAAATCTTACTGGACCTTTTTCTTCGTTTTACAAAGTCTGGGTGACACCAACTTCAAAATCAATCATTATATTCCATTTATAGTACAAAGGCTTCAACTGAACATGCTACTGCCACAGTACAAACCCAGCTCCCTCAAAGTGAAAAGGAAATAGTTCAAAATGACACTTGATTGGGAACACAGGCTCATTCTCAGGTCTGAAAGAGGCTGTGCTTCATTTTAAGGAGATTTCATTAGAATCAGCCAAGCCCTACTGACGTGTGCACAAACTATAGGGATTTCTTTACCACTTTCCAATTTATGTGCATATACATTAACAGGGAGAAGAAAAGCATGAGAGAGAAATGGTATGCATCTGGAAGCACACAGAAAATATATATAAATAAAGTAGCACAGTGCTTTGTGGGGCTGTAAGAGTTATTTAAAATGTTTTCCATGATAGCTAATAATTCTGTTACTCCTGCATCTCTCCTTAGCCCATCCTTAGCAAGGAACCAAACACTCAGTTTTAACACATTCCATCATTGCTTCCATGAGTTCAAAAACCAAGCCTTAGATCTGCCACACTTTAAAATATTGAAGAACTGTGATGTTAGAATCAAATTATTGAAAAACGTTAAGTGTGCACCTCCATTAGAATGTGCAGCCATTTCCCAAAATAAAGCAAAATCTGGAAAAAATTGCTCCCATGGGCTCTGATGATATGAAGAATAAACATGTCATTTTATCGTGACCTTTCCCATCTACTTTATCTATCATAACACACTACTTAGCATACTGCATGAAATAGATGAAAGTTTGCTGGGCTGCCCAGTTTTGTTGCAGCCTCCTGATTTATTATGTTAAGTACTTATCTGACATCAGAATTAAATGAGACTATCAACAGTAAAATCCAGTTTTAATGAAAAAAGACAAGATCGGGGAAGACTTGCCTCTTATAGTGACACACCTGAATATATCCAGCCTTTATTTCAAGCCCAATATAACTAGAAAAGAGTTCTCAAACTTTCTACTGTACCCAACCCTCCCTGTTACCTCCCTTCTCTTTTCCCTGGTASCATTGCTCTTTCTGCAATATTTAARCATAATTTTCATGTTCTTTTTACTAGACTTGGTCTAAAATTTTGTAGATTGTTTCCAGGTAACACTGAAGTACAGAMTCCTCTATCAACTGATATGTAAATATTCTGTCCTGGCTTTCATCAGCTTTTCATTGATTATTCAAATAATCTCTTCCTTGGCTTTGATAAAATCATTATTTTTCTAGCCAGTGGTTCGGGCAACTTATCTCTCTCTTTGCAGTGCTTTCCTTCCTGCTACTTCCTTCACTCCTGCCTCCAGTTTTCACCCCTTTCCCACATCGAATTTCGGTGCCAATCTTCAAGGCCAGCCAACTGCACTTCATCCACTTTTATTCAGTTTATCATTTGGCCTCTTGGCAAAGTGACCAACTTTCCAACCAAATCTGAACRCAAATACCCTTCTCTCTCTTGCTCATTGTCCATCACCCTTGGGAGGATTTCCAGGCCCACCTCAAATTACCTTTCAGTTACATTTCCAGTCACTATTTCTCCTTAAGAACTTCGTAAGTTTCTGTTAAACTCTATTGTTATAAAGTTTGTGAGAAGAAAAAAAAAAACCCAGGCCAAATCTTATCACATGCAGGCCACTGATGCAGCAAGATCCCTGCCCAAGATCTTTTCCTTTTCAACACATTAATCCTCATCCATCTTCCCCTGTCTGATTGCCAGGTTTTTGGAGTCAGAAGAAATATTTTCCCCCACATTTGCACAGCAAACAGTACAACAGGGCCTTCATGGAAGACATGGATCCTTAATATTATGGTATTAGAAATTGTAAGGTAATGTATAGTAAGAACAATTACAAGGCCAGAGATCTGCTGGACTGCATTATATATACTGCAAGTTGCAGATACTGTAGATTTCCTAACCACAGCTTCACTGGCATAAAATAAACCTTATCCCATGCACCACGCAACATTTATACAATATGTATTTAATATACTAAAAAATAAGGAGGAGTTTCTGACTATAATATTTTTATATATTATATTGTATGTATATTTTATACATACAAGGTAGGAATACTTCAAACCTAACGACTCTGTCAGTAGCTCTTTATCCTGTAATTTCTGCTGTGCTTTTTTAGTGATCACAGACATATGTCTTCTTACCAAATTAAGTACATACACATTTAAGTGACAGCATATTTTCAGAATGCAACATTATATATTGGTAACAAAAAACTGTGACATCACCACATCTAAACTTATAAAAAAGCCAGAATAATACCCTGACAGCATCACATTAAAATAAAATTACACTATATTATTAARGAGTTTTAAAAACAAACATTTAAAWATATATTTTGTTTCATAAGAAGTGATCTTAYAATGATCATACAGAATCTGTGTTTCAGGTAAGTTGGACCTTGAATTACGAAACACAAGAAAGAAAAAAAAAAAGCCACAGGAACGGAAAACAAGATTTCAAAGATGCAAATAATTATTTAAGAACATGTGGACCGTCCCCCCCCCCCAACCAATTTATTCACAAAGCTTCATAAACAGAGCACACACACAGACATACAGCCACCACTGCAAAACCAACTGTAATGACAACAGTCAGAAAAAATAGAGAATATCTACATAAACCAAACTGGCACTCAAAAATAAACCACACGCATTTCTAAACAGAAGGTTTTATGAAAAAAATGGAGTATCTGTAACAGTGCATCACAGATCTACACAGTRTGAAGTTTATCTCTCTAATCAGTGATTAGGTGAAGGTTTAATAGTTCCATAAGGGAAGGCAATTTCCTCTTTTTTAATACCTTCATATAAAGTGACTGCTAGTTTCACAGAAATATGCTTACACTCTTCTGATTCAGAAAGTAAAAATACTAAATATCTAACACTGACGGAAAATAAACCCCATGAAACTAAAAATACTGAACACTCTGCTCAGAAATCCTGTCMCCTTCCCTCCCCATCAGATGTGGCTAGAGTGTATGCAAATGTATTACTAATGTGTATTACAAATTAAGCAGAAGAGAATAATCTTTTGCCTAGACTTACAGGACATTTTACATCTTCAATTAGATGAGCAGCAACAATATTCACTTTGAGTTCTAAAATCCCTTTCACAGATAGAGAGGTTAATTGGTTGATCTTAAGAGTATGGATAAAATTCAATACCTAAATTAAATGCCAGTGTATAGATAGATAGATAGAAATACATGTATATACATATATATGTATAAAAGTATCTTTACATTTTTTGTAAAAGTTATTTTAATTTGAAAAACAGACACCTTTTTGAAATTAATTAAGTTTAAATCCTGTTCAGGAAAAACTTGCATATTATTAACWCTGTATTTTTAACTCTTACTCAAATACAGCTATATGCTTTTTTTGGGTAAATTTATTATTAATATCCCTGGTATGCAGATAAATGTTTAATAGGAAATTGATATACATTTCAAAAGAACAAATAACTATGTTATAAGCACTGTATTGAAAAGTAACTATGGCATATTTATGGATACAAAAAATCCTAATAGGGTCAAACTTATAAGACACTGACTAATGTTACAAGTAGGTACTTAGAAACATGCTGCATTTTCCCCAAATTCCATTATGGTAACAAACACAAAAAGATGCTGATATCCAGYTCTGTTAAGTACATCTTTAGTTCCACCCATTACACAATCTCAAGTCAGAAAACAGTTTTATCTGACTGGTGGCTCAATGGCGCAGCCTATGTGTGTAAAAGTAGAACACAGCAAGTTTCTGGTTTTAGAAATGAGTGCCAACCCTCTGGTTTTGTTGCATTTAGATAATCAAACATACCCACAGTTTCCAAAAGTGATGATCTGCATAAAATAAGGACTGTTTTAATACAACATGCATACTTACCTACCTAAATTAATTAAATTATTGACAACATAAAACATGAAATTCAAGTGATTCTGTGCAGAATTAAAAAATAAGGATAATTTATTTGGATATTTCTCGTAGGACTAGATCTGAAACAACGATTTTCACTCAACTTTATTAAAAAGGTACTGCAGAATATAGATGTATACAAATATATAAYACAATTTCACCTTATCACCTTTAAAACATACATTTGAGTATATTAATACTGCTTGAGTTGTGTTCTTATTTTCACAGACAAAATACTTCCTTAGATTTACACTTTCATTTTCAAAGTGATATATCCAGTGTAAAATGTTTTACTACTCTGACACAAATTCACGAGTAAATTCTTAGCTTACAGCTATAAAGTAAGCATCATAGCACAGAAGGATGGAAAGAACAAATATTCTCCTCCTAAATATGCATTTAACATAAATTAGCTTTCCCACTTCCCCACTACAGTTCCCTCATTCAGTTCAAAGCAACCAAATTTAGTAATTCYCCTTAAATACGATCACAAAGCAGTTACAGCACAGGGTCTAAGTGTGGACTGTAAAAATCGGGGAGAGAGAAAGCCTGAAAGAGACAGGGACTGATCAGCTCACGCCTCTAAACAACGGGATAATAATTTTCAGACTGGTGAAAATATCAGTTTGCTCATTCCAAGTGGGTGTCCGATACCTGGCTATGGCATGCCATGACCTCTATCACTTGTTCTAAGTCAGCTCAACAGCCTTAGGGGGTCTTAACTGGGGAGACCTGCAAGCAGTGCAGTTTGTTTAGTTAAAAAAAACACTCCTCTACTTAATCTGACAGATTTTAAATAAAAATAAATAGCCTTTAAAAAAAAAAAAAGTCACTTTCTTCCCAACAAAATATAAGCATWTATCCACAGAAATGTAGAGGGAAAACTCTCAAATAAAATCTTTYTAACAATCAGATATTTGTATTTTGTTTTAGAGAACAAAGTCATAATGGTTTTATAAAGCCAAGTATACCGTCATAAAGAAGTCTTTTTTTTTTTGTCATGCAGAGTTCGCTGCTAATCCAGACACAGAAAAGAGCAGTGTTTTATATTTACACTCAATTCTTTTTTTTTCTCTATTATTCTAATAAAATGACCCYGCATATTTACTCAAGCTGTTTAAGAAGGTAAGAAGTGCAAATAACATGGCTTGCATCATGTTACAAACGCAAATATATAAGAAAGCTGCCAGCACATATATTAAATTCAGAAAAAAGAGAAAATTAATATAAATAAATAAAAATATATATTACATTCAGAAAAAAAGTTATGCATAAATTAATTGGAGAAGTGCAAAATCTTTTTTTATATATTTCAAGAATTTGGTTTTTTCACTGTTAGCATCTCTTATTTTTGTAAACATGCAGTTAATGAAAAAAATCTGGATTTAACTCAGGCTTGTCCCTCTGTTTTCCACCTGAAACAGTTTTGCATGTTTGTTTACAATTAGGTCAAATGCTCCTATTTCTTTATTTGCAAAACAAATCCATACACTAATTTCACTTTATTTGCTAATGCTGTTTATTGCTAACTGTTAATAGCTTCTCTGGCCATTTTCAAGTTTATTTTTGAAGAGCCTGTAGTGCCTAGAATGGATGGAAATGATAAGCCACCTATTTGTCACTAAATTGTCCAAGCCAAAAAATCAAATGTGGGAAAGAGCAGAGTGACAACCTGCGCCCTACCCTAAACACATCTTTTTTCTTTTTTTTTTTTTTGCAGTAATGGCTCTGTGTATTTATTTAGCAATGCTCCTTAGTGCTGATTCAAATAGCCATTTGTCTTTGGCTATGGATGTGCTCTTGTCCTGAAAAGAGGTATTTATTCTGTAAAACTTACATTCCTGCTCCAACTGTTTCTTTGGTTGCTGTTTGTTCATTCTAGAATTAAAGTAGTCACACACACATTTTTCATGTTTGATCCAYTGAAATAATATGAGACAACTTTTATAGGCATGGTTTTATTGAAATGGATGTTTATTAGTTAGATCATACTGCTCTACAGAAAGTAATTCTCTTGCTGCTTATAAACATTTTGATCAGCCATATTCAAGTGAAAGAACAAGTCTGAAGGGGAGGGGGAAAGGAAAAGAAAGAAAATGGGAGGAGTAGAGACKGATACCATGTACAATTCTCATGTGACCTGTGGTACTACCTAATTAGAAAACTTAAAAGTTTCCATAAACCTTTCCCTGGAAGCAGCAGCATTCCTACTATCACATWTCAGTCTGTGTTGGCTGATGTACCTACATTTCCGTGAGAGAAGAACAGAAAACGCAACGCATTGTTCTGAGGAAGAAATCTAATGGCAGAGARTAAACAAGCACCATCAGTTTAGAAACTGAATGCAAATACAGCAAAGGGATTTTTTTTTCCAACAGATCTTTCTTCATTATGGTACAGGACACACAAGAGAACGCTACTGAACTGCAACCTCAATTATACTGGCCAGCAAATTACCTTTAACCATTAAATTAGAAAATGTTCTTCAGCACTATTCAGTTTAGCATTCTACACTGTCTCCAGGCTGAAGGTGGTCTGCATGTTGAACTTAGTACTGTGTGGGTTATAGTCTTTGTTTGCAGTCTTAACTGGGGATTGCACCTTAGCTACCGTAGTTCAAGCGTAAAAATACTTTGTCTGTAACACTATATACTGTTGCCAGCGACCCTCTAAATCCTTGAACCAACTGTGTCCTCTGGTGTCACAGAAGATAATGCCAATTTATTGCAATGTGTGGCTTTTTTAACTGATTAAAATTAAGCCGTAAACACGTGACAATGGAATTAGCACATTTAGAGAGTCTGTTTTCCCACATCCCATTTTGCGCTAGTGCGGCTGATCCCTGCAACTCTACGCGGGTGCAATTTTAATGACTTCGCTAGGTTTTGATGTTCTTATGAAAAAGCAGTGCTTGGTGTTTGTGGAGAAGGTAGATATGGAGGCTGAGTAGCTGTGATTGCGGACACTGTGACATCGTCTCTGTTTTTCGATAGGATCGGTGTCATTTTCCTCCCCACGATAAGACACCTCACTGACAGAGCCCGATTAGGGAAAATTTTATTATAAAATTCACTTCTATCGAACAAGGATGGAGTGATAAACAGTTCAGCCTCAGGGAAGAAACAGGAAAAGATTTTTCTTCTCTCTCTCTCTCTGTGTCCCTTTTTTGTTTTCCTTTTTTTTCCCCATTTAAGAAAAATACTCCCTCCTTGTAGGACTTTTCCTGAACGTGAATGTATTAAGCTAATAAGAATTCCCCAAATGTAGAGATCAAAGACATATGAATGTTGTTCTAAAAGGAGAAGACTTGTGTTGCCTCACAATTCAATAATACGATTTTAAAAAGTAAAAAGTGAGGACATTTTCTGAATTACATTTGATTTTAATGAATTTGATAGAAAAAGTCTTCTGAACAGGAAGCTTAGGCAAACACAATTTTATTTTCCAATACTCACTTGCATTTCTCCCTGGTTAGAAAACTGGCAAGCTGCAGGGTAAACAGGGAAAATGGATGCTTGTGGCCCTCTAATGCTTGAAGATGGACTAACCTCCAAGGAAGAACATAAAAGAAATATTGAYTTTATCCTTTTTTTAATACTAAAACATCTTCGCTTCTGTATTTGATAGCTCACAGAGGATACTTCTAACAGGGCATCCAGTGCCATATATGCAACTCATTTCTGTGCAATAATCAGCACAGAGGCAGCCAGTAAACATTATCTCTAGAAGATGGCTTGGGGAACTTGGAGAACGAAGTCCAGGTACAGGGAGTAGTTCATTCCAGTTCTTACTTTCTTACTTTATATATTTTCTTAACTTATATTGACTCACTGAAACACATTAATTAGCTGATTAGGAAATAAATAGTGCTAAAAAGTAATTTTTCTAAAAAAAGGAAAAATAAGAAAAGAAACTAACACAATGGAAAAGAGTGTACTGACGCTTTTTTCAAGCTTTTAAATCTAAGCTCTAACAATGCCRTGAAGCAAATGGTTGTCTTGGTTGCTCAACAATTAAACCTCCAAAGGAAAAAAACCCTAAACACTGCCTGTGTATTTTTATTTATGTCCAAACTGGAGTCACTACATTGAAACCATTCCCTCAAGACAGTGGCCTCAAAGTTACAGATGCTCCTTWAACGACTTTTAAGCACTTTCAATTAGAACATTACAAATCTGCTGTCAAAGAGAATCCTGGTATACGAGTCCTCCCGGCAATGTTCTAGATTTGCTTTTATTAAATAACAATGGGAGGATGTCTACAAGCATATATAATTTTCATCAGGCGCACGCAACCCAAATACAGCACACATATGATGCAAACTTCAAGTAACTTCAGTAGCAGTTGTAGCCCTGAAGTAAAAACTTGCCAAAAACGCCTGCTCATTTGGCTAACACATCTTTCTAGAAATTGTATTTACTGACATCTGCGCCCTTATATTAAGCTGAATGTAAGCATTAACTGAAGAGCCTGTGAAATAAACASAGCAATAAATTTTATGGTCCTATGAAACTACATTAGACTCAGCCATCAAGACAGATCTCAGCTCCTCCACTTGCAACTTGTATGAAAGAAGAGATAAAAGTGTTATTTGACCCTCTTGCAATTGTCAAGACAAAACATATGTTCCATCTATCTAGAATTTCAAGTTGAACGCACCATATTTTTAATAATGTACAAATTATTTTGGAAGTCATGATCATGCTATCCAGTCTTATCATGAAACACTAGATTCTGTTAAATATTATCACCATGCTTTTTAACTGATAATTCAGTTTTATGCTGTGTAGTTCCACACAATCATAAAAAAAGTGTTTTCAAAGATGACTGCATTACAACAAACATCAGTGTGAAAAAATATGACTAATGAAGGTAAGGCAGATCAATTAAAGAGCAAGGTGGAACTCCAACACATTTCTTTTTAGCCTTCAAAACAAGTTTTTWAACAATGAGTTAGTGATTTCAGTATGGGAAGTAGCCAGAGGAAAAAAAATGCATCATTTGACTTGTGGTCTRTTAGACAGATTTCCTTCAATAACTTCTTAAAAGAACATTTGCTTAAGATTGACTGTAGCTGCAGCATCAGAGCTGTTAACTGTGTATTAAACACGAAAAAAAACTATACAGCTCAATATCCGCATCTAAATAGAGAAGAATTCTAATTAGCAACATCAAGGCAATAGRGCTGTTCTCCCTTACAATGTATTCCATGCGAATGTCTTTAAACCTGCTTGGAGCTTACCTTTTTGGGGAGTGGGGCAAAAGAAAACTCCTACTCGAATAATTTAGAGAGCTCAGTGTTATATTCTCCTGGTGCTAAAGTTGGCCATTGCTGTCCATGTGCAGCCCTAACASGGAGCAGGTGAGACTGGCAGGAAACAAAGGTGAGATCAGAGAAGAGCACCATTCTGCTCTGTGTAAATATGTGGTGGTGCAGTTTGCAACWGAAACCAGAGTTAGAGCTGAACTACAGTACCCAAGTGAGTAATTAGCATCTGCATGCAATTACTAGATTTTTTTTCCCCTGGAACATCCCCAAATAGCAGCATTAACTGGAAGACTCCTAGAAGGAGCAAGTAATTCCCTTTCTCTCCCCAAGGCGTAGCACATGAGTTGYCTGTGTGGATCTGTGTAGCTATAAATACATTTATCTAGAAGAAATAGTCAAACAGCCTTTTCTAAGAGGAGTGTCTGATTGGTTAGCAGAAAATTGATACAGTGGAGTGAAGAATAACTGATAAAGAGATAATCCAGTGTGGCAATGTAGTTGTGCAGTGCTGTAGCTCCAGCCTTCATTGGGTGGTGAGTGTAGGGTGATGGAAGAAAAGGAAGGGCTTCTGTTGTTTGCATTTGAAGTGCGAGGGAGACATGGTGTGAGCAAACTTCAGATGTGAAGAACAAAAGCCCAGTTTTCTTCCATACTATCTTTAACTATATGATGAAGCCTGAAGCTGAAATACTGTGCTATTCCATTTTCACAGCTGATCTTCTCTTTCTGTTTTTTACCTCTACAAAGCAGAGATGCAAATACCTGCATGTACTTATTCAGTGCATGCATAGCTTCATTTCCAGAGAGAGGGTCAGTGTGTATGTTCCAACCTGACCTTAATTTAAGCAGTCATTTCCCAGACTGTTATATCACGCTCATTACTGGCATAACCAAACGTTTCCCAAGCAGGCTATATTTAACAAATGTTTAAAATTATTTCTGCAAGGATTAWACATCCACAAATAATTTTATTTTATACAAGGAAATAATTTGGAGAGAAGAATAGTACCTAAGCTGGTGGTGGATCAGAGTATGCCAGTTACAGGAGCACTTAAGCGCCCATTGGCACAGCAAGACTCAAAGACCCGGTAGGTTTCAAAGAAACACTTTTTTTTTCCCCCCTTCTAGAACTCTTTGCTTTCTAGTAAAGCTGTAACCACAATGTTCTCTCTCTTAATGCCACCATAAAAAATCAAAACACTTTAAAACAAATTGATGTCCTCTTTAATATAGTCATCACATCATCACAGCCCTTGCACCCTGCTTGGTGACAACCAGGGGGACGCACACACACATCTCTCTCTTGCCTGCTCTCTCTCTCTCTTTTTTTTCTTAAGGCATTGAAGCGGGCAACAAAGAAGGAGAGAAAGACTGGGAGAGACACTCAATTGAGATATTGGCACCTTTGATTGACAAGATCTAATCAGCTTATCTCCACACTAATAAAGTTGATGGCCTGTGGAGCTGGTGTATGTCCAGCTTCAAGTGAACTTTCAGTAGCCAAAGCCTCCAAGGGCCAGGACTAAGACTGAGCTTATCTAAACTGATTTAAATCAATTCCTAATGGGCTATTTCAATTTGATCAATTTGAAAGGTTGGAAACCTGTAACCACTTGACTCAATTGTCTTGATTCATGCTGGCATCACTGGAGATTTGGTCAGAGGCACAAACTATTTATCTACAATGAAACAATGGAGTACAACTGATCCGCTTCTGAAATTATTTGACCCTCCTTAAGGTACTGTTCAGTTTATTACAATTGGGTGTCTTACAGAGCAACTTCTCTTGTACATGCACTCAACAAAACATTTTGAAGCATGCTGTTCCAAAATGGGTAGTGACTGCCACAAGCAAAATTCCCTATGTCAGAAAAAGGGGCTGAAGTGCTTTGTAGCTCTTAAACAATTGGCTTTCTTTTTCTAAATTAACAGATTCCTTCATGTGTTTTGAGGGACTGCCTGTCCCAGCAAAAGTGTGATGTCAGAATGGAACACCACGAAAGGAATGATTCGAGCATTCAGATAGATTTCATTCATTATCAGCAGAATTAAACAATTATTTCCTAAGTTCTTATAAGTTAATTTTGCAAAGCTCATGGCACTGTCAGCTCCAGAATAACATGTCAAGGAAACATGGGTGGCTATATGCACTGCATTGCACAAGAAAAAAGGCTTGCTGCTTCTCTCAGGGTAACTCACTGCTTTTAGGAATGCAAAGAATTTCATAGCATCAATTTGCATCTGCATATGAAAATCTCTGAATTAAGAACTCCATTATCCATATAAAAATTAATATTTTTATGAAAACATGGTGTTACTAAACAAACATGAGTGGAACTATAAACTCATATGTACTTTACAGATTTGACAAAGCATGAGCAGTGAAACCAGATTTGAGTATTTTTCAGTCAATAGCACACATGAACACCTTAGGAATGTCTTGCATTTAATAGAGGTAATTTAAGCACTTTCCAAAGGAAGAGTTTTTCGGTATTAATGCTAGATTACAAAAAACCCTAAGCAATATTTTCATTCAGATTGTGGTTTTCAAGTTGTAATTGCTTTATACAAAATCCACTCTAGTGTTATCACTCAATATCATCTTCACTGCTGTACATCTGAAGATAATTTTGCAATAAAACTTAATTGATAGAGCTTATTTTTCACTAATCTCCTAATATAGAAAAATGAAAAAGTASTAACAGTATGTATTATAAGCTATGACCCTCACAGTGCAGGATATTTCTCGTTTATCAAACTAAAATAGATCCATTTTAYGGCATCAAATATTTTATATACTTTAATAACGTAGAGACTTTTTCCCGAAATAGGAAGTAAATGGAAAATTCCCTTAATAAAGCAAAATGTGGAGAGTAAAAGTCATTCACAAAGAGGCTAAGCAGAACATCTCATCTTATAACATTACTAGCTTGTGCCCCACTGACCAGCAGTGCAAAATTTCAAAAYGTTTCAGTTATGAAAATCAGTAAGTCTGCCATCAGTGACATCTATTAAGAAGTTAAATTCAGTGATTTTATAGTTATAAACTGAACTCTTTTGATGCACTGCATAAACTGGATTCTGAACAAGACTTTTTAAAAATTAAACATTGTGGATTATTTTATATTTCCTTATTCTTTGGGTGAGATAGACATCAGTCCTAAGAGCTTTTCATCATTTGAGCAAACAGTTCCAGTGATTACAGAGAATACCAGAGGAGAAAATAAAGCATTAGATKTTTGAAGCAGAGGACTGGGATTTTGAATTCATAAGGCTTTTTTTGAACTCCAGTACACCTTAAAGACAATGCATCCAGAGCAGAAAATTCCCCAGGTACCAGCCAGCCATTAAGGTACCATGAGAAACATCCTATAATCCTGAGACCTGGGGTCATGTTGAGATTCAGCCACTGCAACACTTCCTGAGCAGAGTAGGTAACTTCTGTCTTGAAAAATAAATGGTCTGCAGAGTCAAGGAGCTACMTTTGGCTCAAAATCAACAGTTTGTCTGGTTGCCCCAGACTTTGTCCCCAGTTCTACTACAAAAATTTGGTGGAAGGACAATTTGACACTTTGAATACCTGGGTGCTGCTCTGCAATTTGGGTAGGCTGAAAAGAGATAAACCCAAATTGTAAAACTGAGATTATCTCTCTACTCCTGCAACGTGACTGTGAACTTTCCATCCCCCCAAATCTGCCACCTTCCTGCATCCCTTCTGTTTTGGGCTCTTGTAGGACGATCCAAACTTATTGGTTACTCAGACATGACTCAAAACAACACAGAGAATCAAGGAAAACCCTCCTACAATTTGGGATGTCTACACAAGCTTAAAGATACTTCTTTAGTCTGAATGCTTCCTGAGTATTCTGGACRTCTGTAAGACAGAAAACATACTYKAAACAAYCACAAACATCTCTCCAGATCTGCACAGGCCTCATTTTTCTGAACCTCGGAGATGAATCTAGCTTGGTACTGCTCTGTTGCCTTCTTTTTTTTTTTATTTTTAATTTAACATCACTAAGCTTTGGTCTAGCTACAGAATGAGTATAACATCATTGTTTCTGTCTCTCAAGAGGATTATATAGGTGTGAGCCCATCATATCAAAGAGCAAAACCACATAGCCATCAAACTGGCAAACTGGCAAAAAAATTGCAGCAACTTCAGTTGTAAAAATGCAAGCATGGCCTTATTTTTGCATTTAAATACCTCCCATACTATCATTTAATGATGATGAAAAAGTTTTCTAAACACAGTCATCAGTTTGCCAAAATCACTGCAAATGTATCAGAGAATTAACAACTGTAAAAGGCTGAAAGACTTGTACTTTGTCTTCTGTGAATGAAGACAACTACTCTCCAGACCACATCAGCCTCTGCATTTTTTGGAAATCAAATAATAACAAGGCCAAAGTAACACTAAATCATTGATGAGGTTTTTAAGTTTAAATATCAAAGTGGTGTATATATGCAGAACTGTTGACATTTGAATTTCAGCAATAGGCATTTTTAAGGCATTTCAAACTCTGTAAAACCTGACATTTCAGTGTTCATATACAAAACCTGCTATGATACAACACCTCTCCACCAATATTTTGTCATTTAAAACTTTCTTCTTTGTTACATAGTCACAAAATAACATTTCAGCCTGCTGCAGAACATATTATTGCCTAGAAACCTGTCATCCTTATGTAAATAGGAAAAATCTGCCGTATATTAATTATGATTTTTTTGTAGTGATCACTTTCAGTCTCCATGTTTCCAGTAGTCAGGTKTTCATCCCCCTTTTTATTCATATAGAAATCTTCTCTGGCAGGTAAATTACAGTACTTTCATGCAATGTTTTSATGAAACACACCAGAGGAAATGAAATTAAATGAACTGGACTACCCCAAATAGAAAAACACCACCCATGAAAATACAACTTCAGTGTATTATTTTAATGATATATGGGAAGTAACCTGTACTGCTCCTCAATTATTCCACAATGTTTAATGCCTGTATCCCCAACCTTTTAACAGCTGGGATTGAAAYGTTTTGACATGATGATCTCTAGGTGGCAACACTGAAAGCATTAAAATATAGATATAAATAGGTGATAATGAAGAACAAACTGTGTGCCATTTTCCTGCAGTCATAGTTTGCAAATTAACAAGCTGCTATTGATTTTTCTTTGAGGTCAATAACAGCATTTATTGATCTGAGAAGTTAATACTCACTGAGGTCAATATTATATCTCAGGGGTCAACAAATCTGGATTCTCACTTCTATTTCCTGTCCATATATAAATATTACATAGGCAAAATGGGAAAATTTCATCTTTGGAGATAAGAAAGCACTGTATTTGACATGATACAAACTCCCCAAAATGTTAAAACTTAAGAACAGAATCTACCTGGATAATTTTCAGACAGTTTTCAAACACTTAAAACCATATAATCTAAAAATACTGTCTTCATGAACAATATCTTTAGCTCTGAACATCTCCCAAGTACAGAATGGTCATTCACTGTGCTGTTTCCCTACACTAAAAATGAAATAATTTTAGAGACTACTCAATATCAAGGGACATCAACATATTTTACCAAACTAAAATAACACTCATAAAAAATTAATAGCTGAATAAAAGTTGCGGATCTTTGATTTTGCTCTTTCACCAACCTTTCCAACATGATCCCAAGAGAAACTTTCCYATTGCCTTCAATGAACTCCGGATTRGGCCCAAATCACATAAAGTTTTATTCTGCAGTTTGTTACCCAAGCATTAACATGTCTAAAGAAAAACTAGAAGTGAGCAATTAGTCTCCTGATAAATTACTCTGACAAATATCAATGAAGCTGTAGCACCCTCTTGGAAAACGACAAGGAAGGTAATAAATTTCAGAAATGCCAAGCTCATACAGGGRTTTTTGCATCTCCACTGCATCAAATAGCCAACAGGGTAACATCTCAAAATACARAATTACGTATTAGAATAACTATCTATGTATCTAACAGGAAAATGGAGTAAAAAAGTGAGAATTGTTTTTTGAAAACATACAGAAATACATGACGGATTTAATTTAGAGGYAAAAGCTGCAGTCAATCTTATTTTGAACCACTAGTTAAAATTACTTTCTCAATTAAACATACACTCTCCATTTCTGCATAGCTTCTAAACATGGCAATTTCCACTAAAGGAAAAGAAAACCTTTCAAACTCAGTTTTATCCTCTCTGGGTAGTCAGGAGGACATGCCACACCTCCATATATTTCTTTAAGAGCTACATAGGTTATGGCACATTATTTGCTTCGTGACTTAATTTATTTTAATTTTGAATTTGAAGGAACTTTCTTGGAAAAAGSAGATTACAAACACCATTTTGTTGTTTTAATAACTGAAAAAAATGTCATCAACACAGGGAAAACAGTAAAGTTTATCCAAGCATATTTTACATTTACAAATGATTAATCTATTCCACAAATTTAGTGCCATTTCCATTTCTGTGGAACAGGTTTTAGAAAGCATTTGTAAATGTTTTCTCCAAAGATTAATCTTCAAATGTTAAAATTAACATTTATTCTGTTATAAACAGAGTAAATACTTAATCTACTTCATGACATATTTATAAAGCTTATGCTAGAATTCTTGTTGTGCAGAAGATTTTATGGGTATGCAATAAAAAATYTGAATCATTAGCATTTGAGCAATACTCTGACTTGCCATTTTAAAGCCATTGGAGAAAATATCATTGTTTCCAGATTGGATTTAAAATACATCCTTCCCACCAAATTGAAAGCAGTTTATGAAAAGAAAAAGAAGAAATAATGAAAAAAAATTAATGTGGTCTCTATGTTTCATTCTTAACACTTCTATACTTCATATTTCACTACTGAAAAATGGGGCATTAAAACAGAAAAATCACTTACTTATGGAGTAAAGCAAATAAAATAATTTTCASAAAATTTCCYAAAATGGCATTYCAGCCAATTATTAWAGTAGGCAAGTGCCAAAACATTCAACACATGGAAATCTTACAACACCCAATTATAAAAATCACAYTAATACTTTCAAGACATCTGTAATGAAAACACAGAATTATTCCATCTCTGTGAATAAYGAAAAACCAAAGGCTGAACAATCCTCTCCATCCAACTCTTTTGCATGTTGGCTCTCTAGATCCTGCAAGAGCTAAACAGGAGGAGCCAAATCCCAAACACACAAACACTTAAAAACTTGTCAGAGACTCCATAAAATATCTTTGCAAGATATGTRATGTAAATTGAGGGATTTATTTCACAGCAATGCAAACCATAACAATTAGCTACTCCAGATCCCTCAATTTGGAGATCATCAGACAGAGCTCAACMTCCCTCAAGGGAACAAATTCTTATCTTGCAAACCTTTTTGGAAATGTACTAAGCAAAACAGAGAGAGGCTGTCTGATGACCAGTGATAGAAAGGCCTGAATTTGTGTCAGGAGGTTTAGGCTGGACATTAGGAAAAGGTTCTTTATCCAGAGATATCCAGATCTTTATTGGACATTGGAATGGACTCTCCAGGGAAGTGGTCACAGCACCAAGGCTGACAGAGTTCAAGAAGCATTTGGACAATGCTCTGGGGCACAGGGTGTGACTTTTGGGGTTGTTTTGTGTAGGGTCAGGCTTTGGACTTGATGAAATCAATGATTTTTATGGATCCCTTCCAACTCAGCATTTTCTAAGGTTCTGATTCYTCCCCAGCACACACATCAATGCATGTGCACACACAGTTGCAATTCAATATGTAAATATTTATGCTCTGCCAATAACTGGGCATGTTTACAACCATGATCATTTTTCACATTTGGTAAGATTAGGTCAAGAGTACAAAATTTCATATCAAAATTCAGAGTAATTACAGGAGAAAATATAATCTATAAGCAGCGTAATAAAACCATTATCATAAGGTGTGACTTGAACTGTATGAAGAAATAACCAGGTGAGGTGCTCCTCCATCACTCCATGATGGAAGAGAATGGTTTTTCAATTCTACCCTTCTATGTCCTGGTTCGGGACAGTAGTTTGGGCTTCTCCACCCTGCCCTACACTTTCACAAAAAAAAACAACCAAAAAAAGGTATTTGTGTAACTGTAACTCTCCAGTCCTAAAATGGAAAAGGGCAAAATATGGTGCTTGAAAGATCTTCTACCATGAAAACCCTTTTGATATTAGTTTTACCTAGAAAAGCATGTTCAGTACAGATACATTTYTTAATGTTAAACTTCATTCTTTAGTGCATTTGGAGGAAAACAATGCTAGCCTGTCAAGAAGCAGAGGTAGAAAGCTTCCAACAAGAAATATAAAAAAATCCCCAAAACACAGGTGAGCTTTGTCAAGTCTAAGCTCATCAACTTTTCTTGATGTAAGTTGCAATATAAAAAGTCTTTGCCAAGCAAGATCTCATGCTGTGCAAATTCAGCTGTGCCCATGTAGTGAAAAATCTGTTAMAAACTATTGAAAATCAGGTTGTTTACTTAAATACCAGAAATTCACCAAAGTCTGCTTTTTAAATGAAATATACAGCTGATGTTCTATGGAGAATGAAATCACCAAATGAAGTCATTAGATTAGCAGCATATTAATATATTTAAAGGTCAAAAGGCAGACTTGTAATTCCATTCAGCTGTGCTCTTTCAAAAGTTGCAACAGACTGGCTGTCACTGCCAAGTTAGTATCACTTGGAATCAATTCCTTTCACTTGGTGAAAGTTCARAAGGAGTGCTAGTGGTATACAGGATGGGAGGGAGAGAATAAATCATAAGGAAATGGGAACAGTGTTTAGGGACAATAGATCAGAATCTGAGTTCTACCCATTAAAGATCAACCAGCAGTACCCAACTATTTGGAACTTTTTGGACAAGTTTTCTACAACTCATTTTCCTCAGGGAGAATATGAAACTTGATCAAGAGGGCTTCATAGGCCTACACAAGTTGAACATTTCCTTGCTAAAGGTTTGACCTGACATTTTTTGGCCACCTGTTGAAATGGGTTTTCTGGACAACCTATGTCAGATAAAATTCTGACATCTCTTGGAAGACACCTAAGCACAGTGGCTGAGAGTGTTGTGCAGATAAGGGAAGAGAATATAAATATATATATATATGGAGGACAGACAAACTGGAGGCTTTTTCCATTATCTCTTTCTCAAACCAAGGTAGTTTGGAGAGTTTACTCACACTGCTATAAACAAGAGATACTGCCCATTTATCTTTTTATTTTTATCCTCTTTCTTTTATTTGCCTTACTTGCTTAGAACCAGACAACAAACTCTGAAATGTTATCACAGAGGGGAAAGCTCCCTGAGGCTAAATAATTTTAAAATTGAAAGGAGCAGGCAGTGTAAGTTCAGACCAGAAAATAACCATATACCTCGACTTGAAATCCTCACATTCTTATTAGGACAAAAGTCTTCAAAAGCTTCACTACAGACTTAGGAATAAGCTACAATGAATACCTTCATCAATAAACACCATCTTATACGAATAAATACATTAAAGAAAGAGGGTCAGCACCAAAGAAAATTACCCTGAAATGCTGTTTTCAGTGATTCAGTTAGAGGTTATTTCCTATAACAGTCTACACAGTAGAGGTGGTCCTATAGAGTGCCTGTAAAATAATRCTTTAATGTTATCTTCTGAGCTCAGCTTACAATTCAGATATTAATATTATTCACAGGTATTCCATAACAAATGCAAGGTATTTGTGAAAAAATAYAAAGATTTTAGCCTGTATGACTATTGGTCTGCCAAGCACATGGTAAATACTTAAGGTTTCCAATAACTGAAAGAAAATGTTTTCATCGTTCTAGCATGGAATAAAATTTCACAAAATTATGTTTCTATTACACATAATAAAGCACCTTTATAAGGTTATTGCAGTGTTTGCTCATCCAAAAATCAGTCTTAAGCAAACTTACTACAACTGGCTGCAAGTTCCTAACAAGAATGAAGTTAAGCTTGTCCCATGATGTGGGGTACAATAATGAATTAAAGTACATATGAAGTAACCTGTGACTTCTTCCAGAACAGAAGACAAAATTGTCAAATTTGGATCACTATTTTTTCCTACTGTAACTTAGCAAGTCTGTGCTACTGAACTGATTTGACATTCCTTATTTGCTGCATTAATGATATAATCCCAAACCTACTGAGCTGAAAGATAAGCCCTCTTTTTATTGGAAATCCAGTTGGAAGGTGCTGAGTACCCAAAAGATAATCTTTTAACAGAAATGGTCTTACAACTCTATAAAGTAAGTTTTTCCTCATCTCTTCAAAAAAAGCAGTTGGAAAAGGGGACTTTTTGGTAGCAATTAGAGGACACYACTCTGAAAATTAATGAAAATTCACAATTGCCTTACTTMWKGSYARSMMYTYMWKKWWTTWAAAAWKKWRRRAAWWWAYWAWWAACWTAWTCTATATCCTGCATTTGAAACAACACATGGAAATGCAGAGGGCCATGGAGCAGAGGGAACAGTCTTAGAATACCACCAGACAATGCTGGGTGAGTTACTGGATAAACTTGGTGAGTTACTGGATAGACTTTTCACAACCACAAAGGTGCAAGGCCCACACTGCTGCTGCTGAATCAAATCCTTAAGGGGAAACACAGCACTAAGGAAAATTKGGATGGCACCAGAAGTTGAATTAATGTGCAAATGAGTATCTGAATTACCTGAGAAAGGGTATTAAAGAGCTAGGATTGGGAAGGTCAGAGCTGGGAAGGCTGGTGAGAGGAGATGGCAATAGGATGCCACCAGGAACACCTTGGTGACAGGACAAGCAAGGAAAAAGCAGGAATATCCAAACTGAAAGTGTAAAAAGCCATTTTCTGCTATCAACAACATGATAAAACACCAAGGAATTGAGGCTGAGTAGTCTGGTCTCTCCATGCCCTCTCAATGCTGCTTCTGACTGTTTGTAACAAGGAAGCACTACCCAAACAAGATTCCCCCCAAACTGTGCAGCTGGGATACTCCTGAGGCCTGACATCCCCAGAAACAAAAATATCTCCCTATTTCTTCCTCCTCACCACTTTAAAGCCCAGACTACGAAGAAGGGCAGAGGGCTTAGAGATGTAGGAATGCAATATGCCACTTCAAAATGAATTTCTGAAACAATAAACAGATTTTAATAGAAATCAGCCAGAAAAGAAAAAAAAAATTATATATGAAACATGAAATACTGCTGCCAGCAAAAGAAACAGGGATCATGAAAAAACTCTCTCTGATGGTGACTGGAAACTGCATAAAAACTCATTTCACAGTAGAAACTTTGGATTAAGATTTCAGTAGAAAGATGTTCTGGCATATCAAAGAAACACCTGAGGAGGAGATATTGGTATATGCTCCAGAACTCAGAAGCCCTCTTTCTCTAATGAAAGGTTTTACACACAGTATTCACATATACATGCATGAATAATTCATTAGAGATGAAATAGGTRGATATTAAGTGTAAATATCTAGGACAGGAATAGCCTTTTTTTTTATTTAAAGCAAGGGGCACTAGAAGCAAGGTCCCGATTTTCAAAACCTGGTTTCTATTTCCATACTCTTAGTTATTTGGAGCTCAAATGTAATCAGAACATGTGTGCACCTGAGGACAGAACAAGAGTGTGAAGGTCCAACAGATATTAACTAATGCAAGCAAATTACTAAGCATACAAAATTACAACATAGAAGAAACAACATCCTTTCCACTAGTCCAATGTAGCCCTGTACATATGAACATTAGGGTCTGTTATTTTGTTAAAACGAAAACAACAAGCCATTTAAATTTTTCTAAACTGAGCAAACACTTTCTATTTTGATTTTACCTGTAAAGTTAACTCCAACTCTTGCAACTGTAATGGAATGGAAACAGTTTAGTCAATATACTTGTCTTCATTTTTATGGTTTCACGTATTTTATGCCAGCTCTGGTGTGCATCTCATTTATGACACCTGACCAGCACAGCCACACCATGAAATATGGAGGGAGAAGGTCCTTTGGGGCAGCTGCTTGGGGTTCAGATTGTTCCATCAGCAAAGGAGTCAGAAATCCAAATGTGTGTCCACAATGTGGACATGTGGGCAATGTGCYTGTCCCTCAAATTCCATTACTCACATCTGGCAGGACCTCCTGGAGCTGTGTTGAAACAGCTCCCTTTCCACGCTAAAGTCACTGACGGCTCCTGCCTTCAGCAGCACCTCATAAACATTTGTTAACATACTTTCACCGATCTGTTCCCTGCACTTTCACTCAATCCTGCATCCAGATAAGACAATCATTAATATTATTTCATAAAGAAGCAAACATACACCTTTGTCTAAAGAGATTCCTATTTGCTTTCCAGCAAGTAGGCTGCCAATGCTTTGAGGTGGGTCCAGCCATGGGCCTGTAGGTTACCACAACACTACATTATACATTTATGGCTCAGTCCAGAAAAGGAGGTTTGACTGTTGCTCATTACAACAGGTGAAAGCCACTGAAATTTGCATGGATCCCACAGAACAAGAATTATTCATGTTACACAAGGGTGGGAAATAAGCGGTTATGTCTCTTGCTGAGAAATATTTCTCCTTTAACTGTTTCAGCAACATATTCCTGAGATTTCCAATGACTAAGAAGGATTTAAAAAAAAAATCAGCAACCTCAAGTCAAGATTCAGAAAGATTTTCTGTATCTGGAACATACTTTTTCTTACTCTTCTAGTAGCACAGATACTTCAGAAAGATTCAAAGCCACAGCATAACATCCAATAATCATCAMTCACAGAGGCAAGCTCAACACTCCTTCTCAAATGACATGCACTGAAATCTATAGAAATATTTAAGGGTGATGAAGGAAAGAAAGTAAATACCTATAACATAGTTTTGCCATGAAATCCTGGACAGCATTCAATGGTCAGATCTTTCTCTCTCTTACACTGTCATAAAACAAGGTAAAACGTAAATTATATAAACACCAGGATTTTTTTTTTCCTGGAAAGTATGAGAAGAACTTAGTGAAAGCAATTCAACTACAGTGTACAATGGTCCTCTACACCAAGGCATGCTCTTCCTCTCCTTGACAGTGTTTTACATCTCCACACCAATTTTATCTCTGAAGATGAATGAAGCCTTTTAAACTATTCCTCAGTCAAAATACTCCTGTCCGAGCAAACATACCTAAGTCTTGACAAAGAATGGTATTATACTACTTTCTGCAGACAAAATAAGGAAGTTCTRGTTCATTTTGATACTGTGGAAAACTGAGCATGGGGAAATAGAATTAGGGCCCCTCAAAAATGAGAAGGATTTTGTGATTAATTTGGATTAATTTGATGAACTCTCCTTTTGACTGGAAAATGCAATTTTCATTCATTCTTAAAATCTTTCTCATATTTTCAAGCTATATGATCAGACTAAATGGCCTGAATTTAACAATACTGAGTTGTGGAATAGCAAATAATGAGTGGTGTTRGAAATGCCTACTTGCAAGGCTGCAAACTTGTTTGTCTCTTCCTCACAAGCAAAACAGATTGTAACATAAAACCAGAAAATTAACAAGAAATATTCTTCAAAACAGTGTTTTGAATTAAAAAAGCAGAGGAATGCACTTTGTGGTGTTATCAGCCATTATTAAAAACTTCCCCTACTCAGTACAAATAATGAGACCTTTGAGATTCAAACAGCTGATGGTTTCTCTATGTCTTGAGAGATTTTGGTCGTATTTTTGTCATAAAATTCAGGCAATTTGAAAGAAAAAGCTTTGATTAACTCACAGGTGTACYAGCAGCTCCTCAAACACCTGTTRAATTTACAACACACCCCTACAAATRTTTAGAATAATRTTCTTCTGCTTACAGTAGGCYTTGAGTGCTCCAGAACTGGCTGCCAGATCCTGAAGGCTTTACGTAGTCCTTCAGGAGGTTTCTGCACAGATTTAAACATTCTCAGCATCAACAAATGACAGCAGGCAAACCATGAAAGCCTGACAGTGCTGGATTGTCTTAGAGAYGGTGACATTAAGTGGCATCCTGTTCAGACACCACTGAAGCCCATGAATCACTGACACYGCTCAAAGGAGGAGCTCAGACCTTCCAACAGATCTCAGCTTGTAAGAACAACAGCACAGAAGATGAAAGGGCTTATCAATTTAGAGATGCAAACAGGAAAAAAGCTTCTAATTTATCATGGTAAGTTTCAGGAATCGTAATGTGAAATTGCATAAAATTAGTTATGTGATGTCAGATTAATCCCCAGATGATCACAGGGGYGGGTTAAAATAGTATATGTATTTTTGCTGATTAAGGTAATAAAAAAGACCCAAATGTGACTTATTCCAAAGGTGAAAATCACCCAGGTTCATTACAGTATGCA